>NC_059558.1:4854693-5157330 GCF_905220415.1 Colias croceus | reverse complement strand
CTAGAATATACAACTTGAACATAGTTATCAATTTTCATACCACCTAGAACTAACTTCACGCTGTTAAATTTAGGTGTCGGTGTGCGCGCGCATCGTAAAAAATTCACTCTCATCATTTTTCTCCATCGCGCCAAAAGAAGTATAACTTCAAAAATCCCGTCCGACTAGGGCCCTTCCGGCCTCCTCCACTCAAGCGACAGCCCAAGCCGAGGTTGTAGGGAAGCCCTTGCGTATGTCGCTACCAAGGTGAACCTTCAGTTCATCAACGCGTCTGCGTTAAAATGTAGAAGCCCTTCTGGCTAACATTGAGAATCACCACACAAAAAAAAAACATATTATAAAAAAATGTGTGCGTGCACTAGTGTACACACGTAAGAAGTGAAACTTCTTTATGACCTTATTTTTCAAAAAATAATTTATTATATACAACTTTACAGAAATACGTCGAATCACGAGTGGTAGGGATAAGAAAAAGATGGCGTGTAACGGAAAAATGTCACGCGTAACGAAAAAATGTTGTACTAAATTTTTTTCCGATAAAGAAGTTTCATTTCAAAAAGAAAATAAATATTGAAACCTAACACACACGAACACAAAAACAACATTAAAAAGAGCGTCTGTGCCGAGCACACGTGTAAGAAGTGAAACTTCTTTGGCAAGATATAAAGATACCAAAAATTTTCGGTTTACTCCATGACGTGATGGTATTGCCATAACCTTGAATTTTTACTCTCAACGCGCTTTCAGTTTCACTTCAAAAAAAGACAGTTGATTCATTATTTTACATAATATATTATGCTCCGTTCCGTATTGGTCAAAGCAGAGGAATCCTTTTCGTTATAAAATAGGTATTCCTTAATCCATACTAATATTATAAATGCGAAAGTAAGTAGTAACTCTGTCTGTCCGTCTGTTACTCAATCACGCCTTAACTACTGAACCAATTTGCATGAAATTTGGTATAGAGATATTTTGATACCCGAGAAAGGACATAGGCTACTTTTTATACCCCGGGACATAGGATAGGTTTTATCCCGGAAATCCCACGGGAACGGGAACTATGCGGGTTTTTCTTTGACTGCGCGGGCGAAGCCGCGGGCGGAAAGCTAGTAACGTATGACTTTTATAACAACCGATTGAATCTTCCAAGTTCATCTAAAATAAAAAGTTTGTATACACAATAAATTATCATTAGTCTGCCATTTCTTGCTGTTTGTACATTATATTTTAATTTGGTATAGTCTTCTTAATCGAATTAAATCTTTGGAAGACAATATAATGATAACGTCATCTAACTTATGAATACAATTAGCATGTATGATCTAAATAATAATATTTTCTCAAATCATATCCTTGCAATTTGGACTCTTTTAGAATTGATTTAAGGTATATTTTTGAACCAACGGTGGTATTTGTATGATGTTTTTTCTAGACTCTAGAGTCTAGACGATTAAGTCGAGTCTAATGCCCGTTTTCACCAACAACCCGTAAAATTTAAGTGTCACCTAAGTCACTTTAGGGGATACCTAACGTAAAATTTGCTTTCACCGACGCATAAGTGTCACTTATATCGTTAGGTAGCCCTTAAATTTAGGGGGTGAATATTCGATCCCCTAACGTTTAAGTGACAGATATTTATCCTATTTAACGTATTAAAAATGGATAGCGACGACGATACAAATATTTAGAAGCAATTGAAGTTATAGAATTAAAAAATAAGCGAGTTTTGTTAAGGCGAACGCGAATTTACTGCGAAAGATCAAAAGGATTAAAAAAAATATGATGACAGATAAATTTTGTACACGTTTTCTCTTTTCTGCCATTATTCTTTATACCTAATATAATTACAAACACCAAAGAAAAATAACACGAATCAAACAATGAATGCAACCGGCAACAAAATCAAAAAACCTAAATAATTTCACGAAGCAACTTGAGTCACGTGATGACATTGTCATTTGTCATTAAAAATGTCACTGTGAAGTTTGATTTTAGACAAAATATAAAAAGTTGTGTTTTTTTAAGGTTTTATATATTTTTAAGGTAACAAACTCAATATTTACACATAAACTAAGTAAAATCAAGTGATTTTTCAACTAAATATCAATAGAATCCTATAGTCGATACACTTTTCGACTAACATTGCGTAGCATCCCCACACTAAACGTCACTTAACTAGGGTTCTCTTATTTAGGTGACCCTTAGGATGGTGAAACAGAATTTAGGTTAGGTAGTGATTTGAAGGGTCCCTTAAAATAAGGAACCCTTACTTAGGAGACTGTTTAGGGGTTACTGGTGAAATCGGGCATAAAACTTTGTGTCTTATATTTTGCGTTACTAAAGTCCTTTTATAAAGATCATCAGTGGACTTTTATATAGATATGGCAAATATTATTTTCTTCACTTAGCCAAACTCTTTACACGCATCGAGTTTTAATATGGGGTTGGCAATGGATTCAGTTTTTATTTTTTGAAGTCCCATGTCCCCTAGTGGGGTAAGGGGCAGATGCATTGATCTTTTGCTATCTTTTTTTGTGGTGAAAGAGTTTTGAAAAGGCAACATTTTATGACAGACTAAAACTATTACGTATGATTAAAATAAATAAATGACAAATGTACTAATTTTGGTGATGCTTTTGGGCGTTAATAAGTAAATCAAATAATGCTTCTTTGAGACAATAGCATATTAACTTCAGTTTTGAACTGTAGTTAGTCATGTTATTGTGAAAAAAAAAATAGTGCAGTGTGAATTTAGTGTGTGTATTGTTTTTGATATTTTGTGTGTGTGTACTTACGGGAATGTATATTCATAAAGGAACTACAACATGAACATACAAATTGAAATACATATATTTTTTAATAGTTATTAGTTAGTGAATGCAAAGTAAAAGTGGTGGTTTTACGGAGTTTCCTTTTAAAACTACTAAGCCAATGTTTTAAGTATTTCATCGGTATAAAGCATCGTTACCCCTTAGTGTATGTTATTATTTTTTCTAATAGTTTGCATAAGTTCTTACCGAAAAAGGTGCCAAATTGTACAGATGATGTTTTTTTTTTGTGAAATATATTACGCGTTTAGTGTCGGACGGCTGCATTGCCAAAGCTCGCGGCACCGCACTGTTGCCGCACGGAGCGTTTCGTACGCCGTTGACATTTCAGCAAATAAGATAGATATAAGCCTCCCTCTAGAATTTTTTTATTATTTATTACTCTTTAATAAAACTATACATATACTGTACATGGGTAACTTATTACTAATTTATAGAAAACAAAAAAAAAAGTATAGTTTATTGCGGCCTTATTGCAAAAGGTAACAAGATACTGAAATTACGACTTTTATCGATTTTTACAGTATTTTTTTTAAATATAACTCGGTTATTCCCAGAGTGCCGGTGGTGTCGCGCAACTGGCACGACGTAGTGTTCCGTCTCGCCGAGATCGGCGTGACGCTATGGTTCCCGTGCGTGCTGTGGAACTGCATGGCGCCCGAGCGGCTGTGGATCCTCAACCCGCGGCGCCTGCTCGCGAGGCAGCTCGACGAGGCGCGCCTCGCGGACCTGCTCGCGCCCAGCGGCCTCGCCGACACCAAGGTCAGTTATATTGCTTGACTAGCTGTGCTCCGCTCATGTTGGTCTTTTTTTGACGTGACAACGTCTTATAATTCGATAAAGCCGGCTGCGCGCACGAAAAAACATGACTCATGCGGCGTTACCTCGCTCTGAGGCGTTCCGTGAGGCTTGAAGTGCAAGCGAGAGCGCGGAACGAGCGACAAAGAAGCACAATCGGACGCTGTCACGTTCATCAGTAAATGAGTAAACCGACTTTACAGACAACCAATTTTTTTTTGTGTGAAGAAACACTTCTGAATGTTAGCCAGAAGAGCTACTACATTTTAACGCGGACGCGTGGGTGAACTGAAGGTTAACCCTGGTAGCGACATGCACAAGGGCGTCCCTCGAACCTCGGCTTGGGCTGTCGCTTGAGTGGAGGAGGCCGGAAGGGCCCTAGTCGGACGGGGCTCATGTTGGTCTTAGTGTAATGATATATAACCTATAGCCTTCCTTGATAAATGGACTGTCTAACACCGAAAGAATTTTTCCAGTCGGACCAGTAGTTCCTGATTAGCGCGTTCAAACAATCAAACAAACACTTTATAATATTAAGTATTTATAATATTAAGTATAGTATAGATAGTGGAATAGCGTCGCGTGTTCTGGAGATGCCGCACACGATTGATTTTCTGGTCAGGAATTCAGATTAGGAAATCTGAATGCTTTGCTCACATACAAATTATTTTCCAAACGTACACCATTGTATTTATTCTGATTGGTAAAAACTTAAGTTGTTTCTGTTGGTTCGGTTAAAAAAAAAAGAATAAGAACACATTAGAAGTTTACATAATTCTCAAAAGTTTACATAATTCTCAAGTGCTGTTTATTTTATCTTATCTGATTTATATATCAAATGAAATTTCTTTTTGCAACTGAGTAGCTTAGTATTTTAATTACATCCTTTTTTTAGATAGTAAATGATTCATATTTCAGTGTCAGTTTTTTGTGGGATTTAATTTTATGTCTTCACAGCTTTTATGCTTTGCTTTCTGTTTTGTATTCCAAAGGTTGATCCATGGGTGCCAGATGAATAAAGATTTCGTCAATAAACGGGTCTAAGACACCTTTTTCCATGTTCAAATTCATAAATGTTTCACATTATTCATAACGCTTGACAATACAACGTCAAAGGAATATCAAAAATCAATATGATTGTACCAATGACCATCATTTTCATCAAATATGAACCTTCAAATTTGGGTAAAAAACGCTTTATCCATGTCACGTGAAGCAAATTGCTACGTGCTTATCAATTTTTGCCAATATGGCTCATATTACAATGCAATAAGATCTATTTTATCCCTATTCCCAGCTCGATGTTACCATATTGGATATATCTAGAATGACATGGAAACAGAAATACGATCTGTTTATGGCGGTCGCAAGGAATTGGTTCTCGATTTGGCGTATTCTTTACGTGTCGTTCTTGTATCAGAGACCCCAGCATGCTATACAGGGATTGACTTCTAATGTTCGTTCGGTAAGTGTTCCGTAAATTTCTGGATACATTTCAATAATCAAGGTATTATTAGGTTAAATTAGGGCATTTTTCTTCGTTTAGGAAAGCAAAAAGTTTTCTGCTACGCTAATATTTTTTGGCCAAAAATTAAGTATGTGTATAAAAAATGCTATTTTTGCCAAATGCCAAGTTTCTCCTTCCTACTAAGAATGTTTTATATCTTTAATTGGCCTCCATATAACTTTAAAGCAGTGCCTTAAAACTTCTCCCTTTATTCTCTTCTCTGATGGAACGATCATGCGAATACAGTATATTTAGTCCCTGTTTACTATCCCATCCCTTTACACTCGACTCTCATAGACTTTGATCTTAGCCAAAAGACCGAGAATGTGAATATAGTATACTAGGTTTCCGCCCGCGGCTTCGCCCGCGCAGTCAAAGAAAAACCTGCATAGTTCCCGTTCCCGTGGGATTTCCGGGATTGCGTCATTTTCCCGGGATAAAAAGGTAGCCTATGTCCTTTCTCGGGTATCAAAATATCTCCATACCAAATTTCATGAAATTTGGTTCAGTAGTTTAGGCGTGATTGAGTAACAGACAGACAGACAGAGTTACTTTCGCATTTATACTATTAGCCCATTGAGCCCCGAGCGGCCCGATCTGACCACGACACAATAGATTTTCTATTGTGTCTGTGATTCCGGGGGCTGAGTTAGTAACTATGGATTTAAACCCTATTAACTTTCCAATGAATACAGATTGTTTAAAGCCGTTAATTTTTCAACAGAACGTAGAAACCGACTCGCTAGTAGGCAGCGTTGGCTCCGGCCGCGACTGCTGGATATGCTACGACGGCTCTCGCGCTGAGCCGCTGATCCGGCCGTGCCGCTGCACCGGGGACGTGGCCGCCGTGCATCATGACTGCCTCAAGCGGTGGCTCATAGAGGTGAGGGGGTGATGAGGAGGGAAGAGGGGGGGGAGTCACTCGGACTATACTAGGTAGCTAGGTGGGTGGGAGATAGGGGAGGACTATTTAGGAAAGGGGAGGGGAAGTTACTCTTACTATACAAGCTAGTACGTGGGTGGAAGATGGGGGCATTTTGGTGGGATTAGGGGGGGTTTACCAGCTGGCTATTGGATATTATGTTATGACGGCGCTCGGCCGTGCCGCTGCACCGGGGACGTGGCTGCCGTGCACCATGACTGCCTCAAGAGGTGGCTTATTGAGGTGCGTGCGGTGGGGGTGGAGGTGCGGCACAGACTGACCGCGGAGCTCGGGCTGCGATTGGAGAAGGGGAGAGGGGAGGAGACAGGGAGGGGGGAGGGTAACGGGACGCGTGCTATACTAGCTAGTGTGAATGTAGCGCGACTGCTCGATATGCGCGTGTGCAGAGCCACTGATCCGGTCGCACTGATGCTTTTTTTCTTTTTTTTCTCATTACAAAAATAATAATTCGGAAAATCAATTGTGATTCTAAATCAATGGGGCTATCTTTTTCTAAAATAAGAAAGATTGACAAAAAGAAAGGAAGTAATTATATTCTTCAAAACTTTTATTTATTTTTATTAATTTTGTTACAGAGTTATGGTACTCCCGATTGCATGAAGTGCAAAGTGTGCAACACACCTTATCATGTGGAAGAAACGAACAGGTAAAGTTTTTCGTTTCAATATAATTACAAAAAAAAAAAATAAGTTCTGTTGTTGCCTTACGAACTTCTATATGAATAGCGTTATGTTTAATAAAAACTATATTAATTGTGTACAAAAACTTTTCTATCGTTCTATATTACCTTTAATATCTTTTACAGACTACTCTGGGAGCGCGGGTTCACGTGCCTGCACGCGCTGCGCACGCTGCTCGCGTTCATATGCATGTCGTGCTCGGGCATGTTCGCGTGGGCGCTGGTGCAGGTGTACTCGTCGCCGGTCGCGCGCGTACTGGGCACGGGCGGCGCGCTGCTCATATGCTATGTGGCGGCTAGGTGAGTGGTTGCTTTTTTTTAATTTTTAAATTTAGAACATCGGAGTGTTTGCGGCCAGTTGTGGTAAGGTAACTGGTGATTTTTTTTTTTTTAGAATGGCAATGTATTTGCGGCCAGTTGTCGATTCATTTAGTGACAGGAAAGGGATACTTTTTTTTTGTAAGTGGACAGGATGGCAAATACACTTTTGTATATGGAACGAGACCGTGTTAATATGCATGTAATGCATGTTATGGTTAAATGTCAAGTGACAAATATTGAAAAAGTGAAAAATGCAAATTTTACAACGGACAGAATTATTAAGGCATACTTTCGGCAGACATTCCTTTTTGTTTATTTCACTTATATGTACTACATATTATAACATCTCCAAGTATTTAATATAAATTATTTTCTTACAGGTACCTGGGCATCCACACACTATCAGCGTACCGTCGCGCTAGAGTCGCATCAATACGCATTATAACAGAACCACTGGACGCCCCCTCAACGAACGACACGCAACTATCGACCATAAGCAAAACTGTTACAGTCGAAATTGCTTCGAAGAACGTTCTGGAACAAGCGCTCAAGGGCGAGGGGAACAAATGAGACACCGGTAACGAACCGTTATATAACTGTTATGTGACATTGTATAACGGTTATCTAACGTTATGTAACAGTGATAACTATAGATTCGTTGTAACGGCCTAAATGTAACGGAGTTATGAACAAAGTTTGACTAAGTAATAAAGAATTGATGGATTGTCTTAGTTTACACTTGGAAACTTTATAATACTTTGGATTAATTATTTAGCCAAAATGATGAATTTTTTCAAGTATTTAAAGTGAGGCCTGGTGTAAAAACAACAAGAAACTTGGTGCAGAAAAGTACCAAATATATCACATGAAATATATTAGCATTAGAACACCGTAAAGAATCTATAGTTACCCATTATCAATTGGATTACACAAATAACGTTATAACAAGAGAATAACGGTTTAAAATAGCGTTACTACATACAAGGAAATACCGAAAAAATAACGTTACATAACGATACGTTATTCGGAGCAGTACAAAGTGATTGTGATAGTGTTTTCTCTTTCTGTCGGATATTAAGACTGTCAAAATTTGCCAAATTTAGTAAAAAAAAGAAAAAGAAAATAAACATTAATTTTTTTGTATGGACATTGGTTACAATGGAAAACTTAGCATATCAGTTGTCACAATAATAGCGGGTGTAAAAGTATTTATTGTGTTGCCGTTTTGGCGGGAAACATTAATGGAGAAGAAATGTAATTTTTTTTAATTATTTAACTTGTATTAGTCTTTCACACTTTATTTAAAAATACCGGCAAAGTTAATTAGAAATAATTTGACGGATTTAAATCGCGATTTTTTTCCAATAATCCGTTGTTTTTTTTAAATTAAATTTAAATGGCACGATAAATTTACATTATGTAAACGTTTTTTGTTTATCCAGCAAATATTATTACTTCAATCTATGTTTACTTGTCAATTTTAGTGCATAAAAAGTTATTTTTTAACATTGATAGTTCAAACGATATCACAAAATCAGTGCCAAAGAGATTTACGTAACAGATAAATACGTATAAGAAAAAAAAAACACAAAAAATAAGTTTGAATTAATTTATTTTAAAGTGTGAATGTAGCGTAGAAATTACTGGGTAAGAACCTTCAAAAAAAACATTGAATTATTCCAAAATGTACATGTTTAAGTCAATTTCATACTTAATGTGACGTTACCACTTTAGTTTAGAAAAATCAGCAGAAAGCAAAAAGACTATTTTGACAAAAAAAAAAGCAATATTTTAACCGAATCTTCAAAATTGGTATAACTTCATCATAATAATGATAAAAAAATGTCAAAATAGTCTCGGGGGTAAATTATATTTTTTTAATTCATAGTAGCTTTCCGTACATATAATAAAAATTATCTATAATTCTATAGTATAGAGAGTCTGAAGAGACTTTTTTTTATTTAGCTGTCAATTTTGCCTCACATAATATTATGGTCATACATGCAAAATATTTATTTATTTCATCTTCATCTATCAATTTTATGATTCCAATAAAATATATTTAGTCTGTATTCCCGCTTTTTTTTTAAATTTATTAACTCTATAGGCATTGACTAAGTAACATCGTTAATTCTGTAACTGTTTATTAATAATTATAAATGTATGAGAAATTATTATATTTTTTAAAGAATTAAGAAATTAAAATACGTAGCTTCTAAATATATTGGTTAAGTATAAGGGCTATGGTAAAATTGTTGTTTCTTTTATTTTTATATCACGAAAAAATATTAACCCTAAAGGTTTGTAGTTATAATTAAATGTAGATTTTTTTTAATATATAGTAACTTCTCAAACGTTGTCAGTTTTATTGTTAAAAATAAATATAACGTTGATATAGAGTGTAGCTATTGATTTAAAAAATATTTATAAAACACTTATACAGTGAATAGACATACTTGCAGTAGTGACAGATAATTTTTCATTTTTTTTTCAATTTGGCGCCATTTTCTTTTTTGAAGTTAAATTCGTAGATGGAATTGAATGAGTGTGCCAAAAAAAAACAAAATATATTATACATAGGTATTCACTCAAAATATAACCCTCCATAAGGCATAGGCGTAATTCCTATTAATGTGAAAATATATTAAGATATTTAAATTTGTCAATAAGTAATGCATTAACGGCTGGACCGATTCGGGTAAAATTTTGTTACAAAGATAGTTTATAACTAAGGAAATCTTTTATAAACTAGAAAAAAAAATAGTTCTGTGTAAATATGTCAATTATTCTTAAAATTGATAAAAAACAATATAAAAGAAGATAATATAATATATTAAAAGTTACGTACTCTATATCTTCGTTGATTTAAAAGGAAAAGTATTTTGCTACACAAATCTAAATTCTAACGTCTAATATTTAAGGTATAAACTGTAGTGTGCTAGATTTTTAGTGGACGCCATATTGAGGTTAGCTGACTGTTTTATATTTATAGTCGTATATATAGACCCAGTGATTTTAATATATTTCCTACGTATATATGTTTTTTTTTTAGTTTAAAGTCAGTTATATGCAATTTTACGTATTATTTTTAAGTTGCTTCACAAGTTAGTGCTGTTTGAATATTTGCTTGTTATATTACTACATAAATATATGAGAAATGTATGTGTTTTCATTTATATGGTATACTTATGTAAAAAGAAGAAAGGCAAGGCAGGACAATATTTTGTGTGTTAGAATATATTATCAAATGTAATTTCGTCCAGAATCTATATGAACTACATAAATATTTAAATACATACTATAAAAATCATCACATATAAGTAATTTAATATCTATTTTTATTTCAAAAATCCCTACTGTAATAGTAGTTCATATCGATTCTCGGTGACTATACTTCAAATATAACAATATGCGTTTAAAAAGAAAAAATATTTTTGTAATTGTTAAAATAACAGTCAGCAGTTAAATTTAAAGTGTGGTTATAATTATATAAAAGATTGCAATAAGTTAATATTGTATTTTGATCTCTATGTTCTATCAAAAATTGTAACTGGTTTATATTTTGTAAATATAGCATATAGTGATATCCCTAGTGATATTTGAGTTGTGGATAAGGAATACAAATGTCCAGTACATAAATGTGGTTTTATTTCTCCCTACCATTGATTAAATTATAAGTAACTAGCGGTCCGCCCCGGCTTCGCCTGTGGTACATGTTTACGTTTTCTCTACATAAGATCCATCCTCGTACTTCAAGGAATATAATTAAAAAAGAATTATCGAAATCGGTTCAGCCGTTCTCGAGTTATGCGCTTACCAACACATTTTGCGATTCATTTTTATATATAAGAAGATAAGGTGTAGATCGGTTACTAATACAACATTCGATCTTAAAAACCGGTACACTAACTCACATATGATTAGATGAGATGGTATGATTCAATTTACGTGAGTGAAAAAGAGACGGCTGTGCTCGAAATGTGCCTTATTACGAATCTATCTACACCTTTTTACTTACAATATCATTGCCTATCATATTATTTAATAAATTATTTGATAAACTAGTTACTTGGAAGAAAAGTGTTGCAGTAAATAGCACTTTGTTAGAAAGTGGGCTAGCAAAAGACTACTCAATTGTGACTTTATATCGTAGGTAATGCATGAATGGGTGTCAAAATGGCCTCAAAATATAAACTTTATTATGTAAACGATATTGATCGATACGTTGATATATAGTTCCAAGTACATATTATTTTATTATTTGCTCTGGCCTCTGATCTCTGTTCACAAAAATGCAATGCATTGCTCAATAGTTTTTGTAGAAGACCGCTGGGTGGATGGTTAAATAAAAGACAATATGAAATAAATGATTTTATTTCTGTTACAACAAATAAGATAAAAATATATAGTTTACAGAACACACATTTTTTTTTAATTAATCACATAAGTCATTGTTGGAAATGCCAGTTTATAAAGAAAAGTAATAAGAAAGAAAACAAAAATTAAAAACAAGAAAACAAAAAGTAATTAAAAAAGATTTTGAAGATGGTGGAAGCCTCTATCTACTGTCGTCGTCGTCGTCGTTGTTTAACGCTATTGTCAATCTCGATACCTACCGTTTCCAAAAAAAAATTGGTTGTCTGTAAAGTCGGTTTACTGACGATAGTTGAACGCAGTTGAACGTGACAACGTCCGATTGTGCTTCTTTGTCGTTCGTTCCGCGCTCTCGCTCGCACTTCAAGCCTTACATGGAACGCCTCAGAGTGAGGTAACGCCGCATGAGTCATGTTTTTTCGTGCGTGCACGCGGCTCTATCGAAGTAATTAAGTAATGTCTATTGTACCAAAAATATGCGATAGATGGTGGTCTAGACTAGACAATAGGTATTGTTTAAATTAAACACATAATTCTTTACTAATTACTGCTATAAATTGAGAGATAACATTTCATAATGGCATATTAATTTCGATAAATAAAACAATAATTACTTATTGATATCTGGGTTTTACGACTTGAGATCAAATGTCAAATTTCCATTCTATTTTTAACCGCTTTTAACCGGTTATCTACTTATTTTGATTGATTTAATATAACTATGAGTGATAAACATTTTTTACATTAATAAGCTCGTATTAATTATTCATCTCCTCACAAATAAAAATGTTTTAGCAGAAACCTTCAACATAAATAATTAATAAAGCAGTCTTTGGGCGGTCTTAACGCTATTGACATTGATCATACAAAAATATGCTTTTAGCGTGAAACTCGAGAACGACTCGACCGATTCGGCTACATTTTTTAACGTTTTTGTTAAGGCACAATGGAAGGTTCTTGTCTCTATAAGCAAAAACACGAAAAAAGGGTTATAGGTCAGAAGAACATCTGTCGGGGCAGTATTGAATAAAAACTTGATTTCGTAGCTTACTCAAGAACCTAGCAATGTAGGGCTAAATTTTAATCTTCGCAAAGTTAATGTTTTAAAACCAAAGAAAAATACACAATTGAAAAGTGAGAAGCGAGCAGTTCGTACTGAATAGAATTGTACTTCAGAGTTCAGATGTTGAAATAGGGCTTTATGTTCTTGACAATAGTTTCTAAAGAGAATATTTTGAAAATCTTTTAAGAGATTAATTTTATCATACTGTAAATATCTATTAAGTACCTGAAAGTTGCCTGAAATTTTTATAACAGATTAAAAGCAATTTTTTACGTTTACAGTTATATTTATTATGTATGGTACGGGAGCTAGCAACGTTTTAAAAAAAGTCATTTTAGTATAGTTGGGTTTTTGATATACTGTTTCTCTTGCTATTTCGGTTAGAGTCCGGGCTGTCTGGCTGGCCGCAGTGGTTGCGTTTATTAGTGCGCATCTTATCTGCACAGGAAAATATCCTTAATTTATAGTCATTTTTTAATGCGTAATTTTTAATCTTTTGCCTTTAGATAGATCCATCAGACATAAATTTTTTATTGCAAGACGTTTTTTTCGTTGTAAAATAGGTGCCATACGCAATTTTTATTTCAAAATAACTAAAATGTCATCGAAATAAGTGAAATACATCAACATGAGTCCGCTTATAAGGTAAGTAATAACTTTATTATTTATATTATATTATCCTTTTTTAATACTTATATTGAATAATTATTAAACTAATATTTTTAATAGATGGTTTCATATTTATTACACTTTTGGGTATAAATATGAATTTGATGATATTTGTATTTTCTAGTGTTTGATTTTACGCGAGTATTATACATTTTGAAATTAAAGACTCGGGAAAATAATACAATGAATAAATCGCATTTAAAATCCGTTAAAAAGTCTTTAATTTCTTGATGATATTTGGTTTTTATCAAGTTTACATTAACGTCCTATTTGTGGTTCGTTGGGAAAAGAACGCAACATGGTAGATTGTTGCAAAAAAATTGTAAATAGTAAAATGAATATTATATATACTTAGTATAAGTAACACAGTGATTACTTATCCTTCACGGGGACTCATCTTTGTAGAATTTCACTTATTTCGATGACATTTTAATTATTTTTAATAAAAAATCGCGTCTGGCACCTATTTAACAACGAATAAAACGTCTTGCAATAAAAAATGTATGTCTGTTGGATCTATCTAAAGGCAAAAGATTAAAAATTACGCGTTAAAAAATGACTTTAAATTAAGGATATTTTCCTGTGCAGATAAGATGCGCACTAATAAACGCAACCACTGCGACCAGCCAGACAGCCCGGACTGTAACCGAAATAGCAAGAGGAACAGCATATCAAAGAACCAACTATACTAAAATGCTCACTTGTCAACGTTGCTACCTCCTATACGAGTACTAGCTGCGCTATATAGTCTTCCTCGATAAAAAAAAAACACCAAAAGAATTTTCAAATCCGACCAGTAGCTCTTGAGATTAGCGCGTTCAAACAAACAAACTCTTCAGCTTTATCATATTAGTATAGATGTAGGAATGTTGATATTATTTTTCATTAATAGGTTGCAATACCAGGTTTTCATTAAACACATGTGCCCTGAAAATAAAATATATTGTTATAGGATAGCAGATGTAAAAAGGAATGACATAGGTCCTGTAATTAAGTCCAGAATGACATCACTCAAGGGCAATGGGTTAAAAAGATTAACAACAATTAGGTCACAGGTATGCACCTTGGTGTCTTATTTCGTAAGACATTAGACAATCTGTACATTAATATGACAAAATTGGTCACAGCGGTGCCTTAGTTATGAAGGATTGCTTGTGCTTTAATTTTAATTATATTTTTGGACATACACAATGATAAGTACGAGTAGTACCTACCTAGGTAATGGAAAAATATATGATGATCATATTTTTAGTTTATGGTAGCTAGAGATAGATACTCTTTTAGGTAAATTGTATTAAATGGCTTATTTCCGTTATTGTGGCTTCATAATGTGACAATTTGTTTGTTTACCGTAACTCGATAACTGGTACTTGGCTTTTTATATAAACATCCAATTTATCCACTCGAGGTGGATATAACGAGGTGATGATAGCCAGCTATCTACAGTTAGGTTCTACCATCGATTTTCAGTTTAATTTTGGCTTAGAGCCAACCCACGCGAAGGTCGACGTTGTGCACATGATAATAAAACGTAGTATATGCGATCAATTTTTTATGCTCATATAGAACGGATAATGTTAAATTTCGGTCGACGTGAGGTCGCATTAAGAATAGAAATTGGTAGTACCTACGTATTCACGATGTATAATGCCTTTCCGAAATAGCTTTAGATATTTATATAACTTTTATTTATATTTTATTTTATACATAAACTTGGATAATAGGTCAATAGCGATTCATTTACTGAATCTACAATGCCCTGCTTAAAATAGGGCTAAGATAGTAATTTAAAAATTCACCAAAATATTGATTTTTCCTGAAAGCAGCAATTTCTAAGCATGGATTTTATGATTTTAATAGAGTAAAAAAGAAATATTAAATTTTATTAGATGTGCACTTAATATTTTATAGTAATTAACAAATTCAGGGACTTTTTAGCAGCTTTTGGCTGTGGCATTAATACTTATACTGCATACATTCATTACATAACTTATAAATTCTATGAATGGGTTTGTTGTGAATTGATCGTGCTCAGTGCTCACGCTTGCTGACATTGCAACTGCGTGATATAGTCCATTGAAACATTTGGGGTTGCATTTCTTAGAGGACGCAATTTTATTTTTTTGATGTGTAGAGGGGGTTAGTGTGAAGCTATCACCAAGTTTGTGGGGTCGCCACCCTTGTCCCACGGCCGCCATCTTGAAAATAGCGGAACATATGGTTTATACGATATATCTCTTAAACTGTTTATCTGATAAAAAAATTTCGTAACATTATTTGTTGCAAATTAAATTCTCTACAATTTTGGTTCAGTAACTTTTTGTCATAGAACTTTAAATAAAAAAGTTATAAGCGAAAATGTTCAGATAATAGAGATATTTATATTTTTCAATAAAACTTTTTTTATCATTTTACGAAGAAATGATATCAGACCATTTTTGTAGATTTTTTTTCGAGGAACAACTTTTACATACAACATTTTTTCATAAAGTCAATAGCTAAGGTTTTAAGGCGCTCCGAAATTAGTACTATTTTTCAGTACTCTTAGCTATACATTATACATATAAAATGTGTGTACTAATAATTATTTGTCATCAGTAATTGTTTTTTTTTTGTTATTATAATATTTTTAATAATTAATTTTGCAATATTATTAATAATTAATTATTGACTCTTTTCCTCACCACGCAGGAGGTAGAGTCTGGAAGCACGTTTTTTTACGTCGAAAAGCAGGGCTGAAATGTTCTGTTCTTGCAGTGCTGCATGGGAAAAGAGCCAATAGCCAATGTATGTATTAGTTAAGAGTACTGAAAAATAGTACTCACTTCAGAGCGCTGTAAAACCTTAGCTATTGACGTAATGAAAAAATGTTGTATGTAAAAGTTGTTCCTCGAAAAACAATCTACAAAAATGGACTGATATCATTTCTTCGTAAAATGATAAAAAACAATTTTATCGAAACATTTAAATAGCTCTAATTTCTGAACATTTTCGCTTATAAATTTTTTATTTATAGTTCTACGACAAAAAGTTACTGGACCAAAGATGTAGAGAATTTAATTTGCAACAAATAATGTTAACAAATTTTTTTATCAGATAAATAGTTTATATGAGATATATCGTAAAAACCATTTCAACCACTATTTTCAAGATGGCGGCCGTGGGACAAGGGTGGCGACCCCACAAACTTGGTTTTAGCTCCACATTGAACCCCCCTACACATCCAAAAAATAAAATTGCATCCTCTAAAAAATGCAAGGTTAGGCCAAAAAAATGTAACATTTCAATGGAATAATAACGAAAAATGCTTAATGAACACAACACGATCAGCTAATTTTGCATTTGTTTCTCGAGTTTAATAACAAAAGTGGATAGATATTTTTTAACAGTCAAAATATGTTAAATTAATGTTATATTATCAAATAAAAGAATATCCTATGTATTTTGCTTAGTATTTTGCTTAATAAGCGGAAAAAGATCATACCTACATACCTATTAGTTAATGAGTACAGCATCCTACAGGTAGGTAAATGTAAAATTACATATCTAATTTTATTACCTTACAACAGTAAATGCTCTTGATACAAATAATTTACTAGGTAGAAACCATTAACCATTGTAGGTATGTTGTGGCCCGGGCAAAAGAAACTAACTAAGTACCTACGGCGTAGCATATGAAATCATAATATATTGGTTCCTCTGAAATTGCATTATATACTTTAAAACTCTCATATCCTGAGGGATAATAGGAATCATTATAAATACTTAAATAGCACAATCTAAAAATTTTCACTTCCTTTATGATATTTGTATTGAGCATTTTCCGAATATAATAAAAAACGTACACAGTATGTAATAAAAATACGTAGATTTATTTTTAATTCAAGCCATCTAGTCACGTAATGCAACATAGCATTTTTCCTTTAGATCTTTATGATGTAATTTACGCAAAATTTTCTATATTATTCAAGGTGATACACCTTCAAACATATGGCATTATGTTATGTACTTATATGACAATACTTAATAGCTAAAAATATCTCAAGCTATTGAATTGACTCTATGATATAATATATAAAATTCCCGTGTCACAATGTTAGTTAACATACTCCTCCAAAACGGCAGGCTTTCATGAAATTTTCTGTGCATATCGGCATCGGGTAGGTCTGAGGATCGGCCAACATCTATTTTTCATACCCCAGTGAGTAAGGCAGAATAACATTTGCCGGGACAGCTAAAAAAATGTTCCGTTTAATACGTCACGAATTGCATCTGCAATGTCGCGATAAAAACAATCGATCGAATTATTTTCTTAAACGGTTTCATTGCATGCAACATGACACCGGCGCCTCACCAATCAAAGAAAAACATACACATGGCGAAATGACAATGTTATCTATAAAATATTAAATACGTTCATTACAAGGTGGGCCTTGATTGCAAATCAAGCATTTATTATATAATTGTCATAGTACGGTACCATTTGACCTATATACCCATACCTACCTACTTGCCTAATGAACAGACCATTTTTTTATATTTCTAACTCTATGATTTATTACGTGATGTTATTTACGGAATATTTTAGAATATTCGCACGTTTTGCTTGTACGCTTTAGCGTCATTATATTTCGTATGTGTTAGTAACACGTCTCGAATAAGACGAAATTTGAAAATTAATTAAAACTAGAGTTTAATTTTAATATACGAACAAATTATGCCAGTACGAATATAATGAGTTGATATGGATATGGAGTTGATTCAGTGCAAAAGTATTAAAATTTGATGTGTAAAATGACTTGTTTGATAATCCATTTTGTGTTTAAATTACTTTTCGATATCTTGTGCTATTTCCATAAAAATGCTTATGTTAGAGTGTGTCGTTTGAGTTAAAATGTGTTTCGGTTTCTGGAGATAATTTGAGTCAATTACAAGTGGATTGAATTCGGTAAGAAAATAATAGATAATAGTAGATGCTAATTATTCAAAATATGTTTAAATTATGTGTCTTTACTTCCTAAAAATAATTTATTATACTGGCAATATAATAACTAAAAGATAGAGAAACAAAAAACCTATTACCTTATCAAAAAAAAAAAAACTAATTATATATGTATCAAGAAACCGTATGCATTTTCAATTATAATTTCGCTGAAGTTATACGCTTTATTTTACTCTATTATAAGTTAGTACTTGCACAGGGGTGAGAGGAACTGTAGGGCGCGACTAGGTTTTTATAATAGTGCTTAGTATATAATGAATGGAGGTGTGTTGTGAACCCGAACCCCCGATACTAAATATAGCGGCGAGGTCACATGCTTAATCTAAGACCTTTATCTTATAACTATATTTCTTCAGTGTGTTCAGAAGTACTTACCTATAAGCAAAAATTAGGATTAGTGTTTTTATATGATGTGTCATTAAGTTATATTGTATCTATTTAGAAGGCTTTAAGAATGAGTAAGTACTAAAATTAGTTTCTTGTTACATTTATTATAGGCTCTATTATTAAGAATAGCAGACTCTACAATGAGTGAAGTAAAATTGAACGAAGGACATTATTTTTTATTTCTATAATCTTCGACAAAAATCTATAGTTATCCATACTATACTATACTAATATTATAAATGCGAAAGTAACTCTGTCTGTCTGTCTGTCTGTTACTCAATCACGTCTAAACTACTGAACCAATTTTCATGAAATTTGGTATGGATATATTTTGTTACCCGAGAAAGGACATAGGCTACTTTTTATCCCGGGAAAATGACGCAATCCCGGAAATCCCACGGGAACGGGAACTATGCGGGTTTTTCTTTGACTGCGCGGGCGAAGCCGCGGGCGGAAAGCTAGTAAGTAAATAAAAGTAAAAAGAACCATTACCATTTATATGTATCTAAACTTATTGGAGCCTGCGGCTTCATTCAATGGTATCCGACTGGAAAGTAGTCCGAGTGATAGGTAATCCAGATTGTAATCCATTCACTTTAGAAACTTGGTGCATACAAATCCGATAAGGTGTTTTTGCATAATTTAATAACAAACATACATACACCCTAACAAACTCGTTTAGGTATAATAATAGTAAGATACCAGAAAAGATTTCATGAAACATAGTACCTACATAATATGTGGTCTACGGTACCTAGAACGTAAACCAATTTGTATATTATCTTTGTTTTGTAGAATGGTTTTGGGTCGATAAAATATTTACAACTCGCTTTTACGACTTGGTACAGTGTGTCGCAAACATTATCATATTATGAGACCTCCATAGAGGGCTGAAAAAGTACGTCGAAATCACAGGTCGAAATCGTCGAAATGAACCACGTATTTTTTATATGACGTGAAAAATTATAGAGTCCATGAGTACCTAAGTAGTTCTTATATTTTATATTATTTCGTACTTACTAATGTAAAAACATTATATAAATAAAATTTTACATTTCGAGAATATTCTTTATTATACATAAATAGATACATTATATAATCTAAAAGCAAGTTCCCATCTGTTATTTCTATACCTTCAAATCATTAAGGCAAAATACACCTAAGACCTATAGTAACAATTAACAAATAAAATGAAGCTAATGTATTTATTATTTAAGTTTTATTTTTTGATTTCATGTAATGTCATCTGATAGATATATAATATAGAGTATAGACGATATAATAATATCATTGCACCACAAGCTGAATGACTCAAGAGCTGTACAGATTTCTACAACGTTGTGTAATAGATTTAAAAATCAATAGTGCACCTAGCTACCCTAACTTGAACCCTAACTAACAACCTACGTACCTATCCTGTCTATGTCAGTATAAACCCATAGATCGCTGAGTATTAAAGTTATTGTATATTTTCATTTATGGTTGGAATTTATTTTTCTATTATTTGCATTTTTGGTCGAAAAATAGCCATAATTATACACATACCGTCGACTGTATGTGACGAAAATATACGACAATGGCCAAAGGAATTCAAAATGGCGAATTTTCCCGCGCATGCTCACCCCGTGCTATAATCGTGACGTCACTGGAGAATAGTGATGTAAAACAACCCCGCTCGCTAGTAAGGGTTGCTGCAAAGGCTGGTTTGCATAGAGTGTAAAATTGTATTTATATTGGCGATAGAAATTTATGAATTACTAGATTTCCGCCCGCGGCTTCGCCCGCGTTTGTAAAGGAAAACCCGCATAGTTCCCGTTCCCGTGGGATTTCCGGGATAAAAACTATCCTATGTGTTAATCCAAGTTACCCTCTATATGTGTGCTAAATTTCATTGTAATCGGTTCAGTAGTTTTTACGTGAAAGAGTAACAAACATCCATACATCCATACATCCATACATCCTTACAAACTTTCGCCTTTATAATATATATTAGATATACTCAAATGACCTTGTATCCTTAATTATTATTATACATAGGTACTTTAATCGTATTTGGTAAAGGTTACTTTATCATAAAACCAACATGAGCGTAATTATAAATTTGACAGTAATGGATAGCTTCATAAACATAACGTGATTTCTGTAAATATTGGCACACTTCCATCAAGTTCAAGAAGTATATCATTTTCCGTAAATTTTCATACCATTATTAACGGCCGTGAGGAAAAACGTGATTATTATTACATATTTTCATTCACTAACCCAAAAGCAAATTGTTTGTTTAAATTACAATAGGGATGAAAGAGATTGCACGAACGCTTTCTTCTAAAACCGCGTACTGAAAAATCTATTTTGTTTAATAAAATGATTACTTACCCTTAAGGAATGTCGATAAACGATATCGATAAGAGCACATCTCTAGTACTGCAGAAAACTCGCCAGTTAGTGTGGGTCGCCCGTTGCGGATGTTAGTACCCGCGATCCGAGTTCTAAATTTGTATGAGAAATTTTGCGAGTAAAAAAAATTGTGAATGGTCAGTGCTATTTTTGTTACATTCATTAATCATTGAATGAGGATATTTTTGTTTTTTGTATAAGGTATGCAATGTTATAGCGATTATTTTAATGTGTAGCGCAAGAGGATTTATTCAATCTAATTTATTTTTCCATATCTCTCATGAATAATGTAGAGATATAGAGATGTTAATATATATTTTGGTAGAGCTTTCTTTTTGCTTGTAATTTCAGTTCAGTATAATGTAGTTATTACTTATTAGTTTGTATTGCTTATTTATAATTACTATTTACATGAAATCAGAAAAAAAAGATTCGTAAGTCTTAATATTAAAGCACTTCGGTAGACCAATATTTTTCATATAGTTAATTTATATTTCAATTAACGGAACATGCTAAAATACTTAAATAAACTACCTGTATATATTTCTACAGCGATAAATATTTTCCTGTCATTAGCTTACTAAAAATCTGCAGTCATTAAAAAATCTATACATTAGGTATGTTCAGATTGGCTGGCTCTAGACATCCCGGAGGTTTTATCGATTCTATGCTCAGCGTGCGGGGTGCAGGGGGTAGGGAAGGTCAGGACTGGCCAGGACGCTTCCTCACCACGTGCAAAATAACACGTGACGCGAGCTTTTTCAAAATGTCCTTGGCATAGATAACAGATGAACTGATAATATTGTCTACGAATATTGGAGGATATCTGTTTTTTTTTTTGTTGTATTGTGTATTTGGTAATGTCGTGAACCTGAAAGGTTACGTAAAAGTCACAGTAGAATAACGTCTGTAATATCTCCGCTTAGTAGGTCATCGATCGATATCTCATCATGCCAGTTAGTGCCACTTCTGTCCCTTGACTCATTTGTTTTGAGCCACGAGGGCATAAATCATGTTAATAACTACGTAGTTACTCTATAGGCTATGGTTTATGGTTCAACTAGAGAAGTTGATTATTATGATACATTGTCTAGTTAAATCCTATTTTATAAAGTAAATCATACATTTCTTGTCGTATAATGTTTTTAAATACTCATAATAAATAGAGATATTTATATGTAAATTTTATATTTTATAATGCGCTCTACGTCACACGAATGAAACACATCACTATAAATGCTGATATGGGTTTCATAATAAACTATAATTATTTCAGAGCATCACTTCGTTTATTTTATTACTTTAATTTTGCTCTTATATGATTATGCCCAATTACCAACAACAATATTCTTTGCTCTACATTTCATTCACTTTATATTAAACTAGCTGTGCCCTGCGGTTTTACACGCAGTGCTCCACTCCTGGTGATCTTAGCGTGATGATATATAGCCTATAGCCTTCCTCGATAAATGGGCTATCTAACACCGAAATAATTTTTCAAATCGGACCAGTAGTTCCTGAGATTAGCGCGTTCAAATAAACAAACAAACAAACAAACTCTTCAGCTTTATAATATTAGTATAGATTAAATATTTACGTAGAGAAATATCTGCAACTTTTATAATATTAATAACTCAGTCCACGCTTTCATAATAGAGTATCAG
The DNA here is from genome assembly GCF_905220415.1 of Colias croceus. Taxonomy (NCBI): domain Eukaryota; kingdom Metazoa; phylum Arthropoda; class Insecta; order Lepidoptera; family Pieridae; genus Colias; species Colias croceus. The sequence continues at coordinate 5,134,698 of NC_059558.1, read as the reverse complement.
ATTTAAACAAAAAAGACACAAAAAATAAATATTTAACTGTACATTTATTAAACATTGGCTGATCACGAAGTAACTTCAGTGAATTTAAAATATTTTTGCGCATACTGAAAATATTTTCACTAAATGTATTACGTAATGAAACACATAACTCATATTTTCATCGCACGGCTTTTTTCGAATAGCAGTCGATGACTATAAATTATTCCAGACCGTTGTGAACAAGCATTTCATTGCTATCTAGAAGTACTGCCATAATGTAAATTTGATTTTCAACTAAATTTCTTTAAAAAATAAAATCTTTTTTTTCTTTAAAAAGTAAAATTTTTATAGCGGTCGTTCTTTCGTTTTTCCAACCAATATAATATAATAATATAATAATAACGTCACTAAGTGATGACATCCGATAGGTTTAAATAGCATGAACTGATAAGGTATTTGGATGGTTTTAGAATATCAGGTTAAGGTTAAAATCTTGGCACTGGATGTTTTTAAAACTCGTGTTTGGTAATATTTCATACTTCTCGATAGTTACATGTAAATTTTTACATGAAATAGTTAAAATAAGTAGTGCACTCTATCATATACAGTACACAACACAATGTTACGGAATTCGACTTCCGAGATATCCATATAAATATTAAATTACATTCACTCTCCCAAAATACTACATTAATTGATAATTTTATATTTTTCAAGAATTACTCTATAATTTACGTATTCATTCGAAGATTTAACATTGTTCCAAAACTCTCTCAAACGCTAAACATTAGTTTAAAGTGATACAAAAAATTACCAGACGTATCACGTGTAGTTTCAAAAGAATCTCCCTATTTGTTTTCATATGAAGTGAAGTCCTCTGAAACCCGTTATTTAGAGAGGGGACACACAAAGGCTTCCCCGTGTCCTTGACATAATTCCACACACCGCTTTCGTTTCGTCAAAATGGACGATTATTATAATGCCTCGATTAAGAGTACGCTGCAGGATATAATCTTTAGATTGATTCCATTTGGAGCATTCACTTAGAACTTGAATGGAATGGAAGAGATTTCCATTTCTATACAATTCAGGATATTTTATGCGGTTAAAAGGTTAATGACTAGAATTTGGAACTAAATAGGATACGTGCCAATGCCGTTGTTATATTTGGCATAGAATTCTAGAAATCAAATATCGGGCATTGCGTGAAACCTTTATATAAAAGTAGTTTTATATTCCACATAAAATAAGACGCCTCATGGTGCATTTACATCAAACGAGCGAATGCTCATTCTAACTCTACTATGTCAAATTCGTTGTTCTTAGTGCGAAAAGATTCTATACAATGTTGGTAAACTGAACAACACTGAATTCGAATTTTCGTTAACACTAAATGATCACGTACCTAAGCATGCTCTTGCTCTTTTTTTTTTTTTTTTTTTTTTTTTTTTTTAACGTGAGGAAATTCTCATGAATACCGGCTGCTTCGGGGGCAGCAGCACGGTTATGTCAGACTTCTACTGACTAAAACCTCACGGTGGCCTTCTTTCGCGCAAGTAAAGAGGGGATCCCGGGATCTCCGGTGGGAACGCTCACGGTACCCCTCGCGCGCCTGCCATTGGCAATCCACTCGTTTGTAGTCGCGGACTACCCTACGCGCATGCCTAGCACTACGACAGACTGCAGCCACAACAGTCTGTCGCCCTCCTCACGTTGCATATTGAATGTGCGCAGCCCCCGCCGCACACACTCTGCAACGATAAAGGCAAGAGCTCGTCGGGTCTACTAAGTGACCCGACGTCCCCTGCGGCGTGCTCTGCGACGCACAGGATTCCTACGCTCCCGGTCGCGCTCAGCACTTTCTTTCTGTGACATCACTGCATCACAGAAAGACAGCACTGCCATCCACACGTCCTCTCTTTCACACATGGCACCAACTACGATCGGAAGTGAGAGGTCTGATCCAACCATAGCACGTAGTGCATCGCGTTCCGCTGTCCACGCTGGACACGACTCTAAGGTGTGCTGAGCCGTGTCCTCCTCACAGTCACAATGGTGACAGGCAGCATTTGGCTGTTTTCCTATTCGACACAGATACTTACCGAAGCAACCATGCCCCGTCAGAATCTGTGTCGTGCGGAATGAGAGCGAGCCGTGGCGCCTAGTCATCCATTCCTGAAATACAGGCAAAATGGCATGGATAGACATCATGCCATATTGCGCGTTCGCTAGCCGTCTGGCCCATGCCTCCGTTGCCTGTCTTCGGAGTCTGGCCCTACGCCTGTCCATGTCTATTGGAGATATGCTCCGATGCAGGCCTACTTCTTCTCGCCAGTGGAACATGGTTGAAAGAATCTCCGCTTCCAAGTCCCAGGGGAGACATCTAGCAAGTAAGCAAGCTGCGTCATAAGAGACTGTACGGTATGCCCGGGCGACTCTGATCGCCATCATCCTCTGAGGCTTACGTAAGAGGCTGATATTTCGGCTCGTCAGCGAATCAGCCCAGACAGGAGCTCCATAAAGAGCCATCGACCGCACAATCCCCTCATACAGCTTGCGACATGATTCATTCGGTCCCTTAATATTCGGCAGTAAACCACTGAGAGCGCCCGCTACTCTTAGAAGTTTGGGCGCCAGACACTTAAAGTGCGGATAGAAGGTCCATTTGCCATCCAATATGAGTCCCAGATACCTCATCGACGGCTGGATGGCAATGGACACTCCTCCCACATTCAAACAAGACCCAGGTGGAGGACCTCGTCGTGAACCGCGGAAACATATGGCTTCCGATTTAGATGGAGCAACCTCTAGACCTATTTGACGGATCCGTGCGATTACCTGGGCTGTTCCAGTCTCAGCCAGCAAGGCTGCCTCAGCAAAAGTCTTCGCTCCAGCAGTTATCAGAGTGTCGTCGGCATAACATGTCACCTCAGTACCCTCGACATTGGTACCTCGCAGCACCCAATCATAACCAATGTTCCACAGAAGAGGTCCCAAAACCGACCCCTGTGGAACACCACATGTGACTGCTCGGCGCTGCCAGCCAAGCCTCCCAGGATATTCAACCCACCTCTCAGATAAGTACGATTCCACGATATGGCACAGGTAAGGAGGCACCCCGTGAAACCGTAATGCTTCCCTGATCGTAGCCCAGGGAAGGGTGTTGAATGCGTTTGCTATATCCAAAGACACCGCGATGACGAACTTGCCACGGCGAACTGCTTGGTCCACTATATTCTTAACACGCAAGATTGCGTGGAGAGTCGAGCGCCGCCTCCTGAAACCAAACTGGCAGTCGGCTAGATCGGGACCAACACCCTCCAAGTGCTGAACCAGCCGATTAGCAATTACTCGCTCGAAAAGCTTGCTTACTTCGTCCAATAAGACTATTGGCCTATATGCCGAAGGAGAGTCCATTGGACGGCCTTCTTTTCGTAGCAACACAAGCCTTCCTATCTTCCATTGGCGTGGAAAAGTACCGTCAAGAAGACATTGAGTAAAGAGTTTCTTCAATCTTCCACCCAACCAATCCATTGTCATTACCAGCACTCTTCCGGGTACACCGTCAGGACCAGGGGCTGTATTCTTACCCCGAAGTCGCATCAGTGCCGTATGAAACTCTGTTTCCGTAACAGTTGGCACATCGGTAAGATGTTGCGCTGACAACGGCTGTGCCATTACAGGCGGTACAACTGCAGCATCCCCGATTGGAAACAGGGTCCCCACTACTCTATCCAGGAGCTCAGGCTCCAACGTCCTCGTCAATGGTGGACCCCTGGGGCGCAACTTACACAGCGCCAACCTGTACGGCCTGCCCCATGGATCCCTAGAAAGAGATTCTAAGAAATCTTCCCGGGCTTTTGCCTTTGCCCTCTCAATGGCTCTCTTCAATTCGTTAATCGCCTCGCGATATTCTGCATAGCGCTGATTCTCCGACTCCCTATCACGGAAGCGGCGTCGACGTAACCGGCTGTATCGGCGCCTGGCCCTAACGCAGGCGCTACGCAGTGTTGTGAGATTCTCAGACCACCAGTAAACCTGCCTCTTGGGAGGCAGAGATCTGACCCGGGGCATGGCTGCATCACAAACTTCTGAGAGGGCCTGGCGAAACCACTCAGTCTCAGCCTCAACATCAACAGCCTCTATTTGCGGTGACGCCCAAGCCAGAACGATCGCTGCGGCCTGCAATGCTTCGCGATCAAGACGCTTTAATGCCCACCGAGGACTTTCTCCCGAACAGGCAATCCGGCTTTGACCGGTTTGGGGCACTTGAGCAACGGAGACGTCAAACCGGATATATCGGTGGTCAGACAATGTCTCTACGTCCTCAAGTACCCTCCAGCCCTGAACGCTGCTAGCCAACGTGGCTGACGCAAGTGTGATGTCTACGATAGATCCACCTTGTTGACGTACACACGTATTTACGGAGCCCTGATTCATAACTACCAACCCAACAGCTACAATCCACTCATCCAAAAGTGTTCCACGTGCACTAGTTACTGGAGAGCCCCATGTCGCAGACTTTGCGTTGAGATCTCCAGCCAGCAACACTCGACGGTAGTTGTTTTGTCTTATAATAGCCTCCAACTCCAGTAGATAGTCCTCGAATTCTGATAGTGGCCTGTTGGGAGAGAAATACCCTCCAATGATGAGCGTCTCACCCAGTAAAACCGCAACCCAACCATGACCTTTAATAGTTCTTCCAAGAGGTGGGGTGTCTTCAGGCATTTTCACCACAATGGCTACGAGGCCATCACAATCTCCTAACCAGTCATCCCGATTTGGAATAAAATATGGCTCCGCAATAACTGCAACGTGCACCAACCACTGCGCCATGCTCTGAACCAGGAGGTCCTGAGCTCTCGCACAGTGGTTGATATTCGCTTGCAAACATCGTAGAGCCATCTTAAGTGGGATGTTCTGTTTCCATCTCCGCATCCAGCCGCTGTGGTTGTACCGCAGGTACAGCTGAACGATGCCGCATTTTTTTGGATGCCCCACACGCTCTGCTACCAATAGAATGGTTGGCGGATATGCCAGATGAGGCGCAAAGAGTACAGTGTGGCGCTGCCAAACAGTCCCTTGCTTTATGCCCCAGTTCACCGCACCGGTAACATTGAGCACCTCGATCGACTTCTGATTTACAGTGTTCTCGGACGTGTCCCACTTCTAGGCATTTGAAACAACGCCTTTTCCTTCGTTCAAGAAGCTGAACCCGTGCCGACACCCAACCAATCAGTAACTTTCCTTCACTTGAAAGTTTTTTGGCCACCGCTATAGGGCATCTCACCCATACCGTTCCTGTACCTGACCGACCGCGTCGGATGGAACCTATTTTGATCATCTCTGGAGGACAGCTAGCCGTCTTAACAATGGCAGCAGTCACTTCCTCAGAAGAGGTCGAGTCATCCAGCCCGGAAATACGCAGTTCAGCACATTTCATCGGTCGGGTGATCCGCACCTCTGTTTCGTTCAGTACGTCCTTAAACTTATTGGCCAGTAGATCGGCCTTCTCCTCATTAGCCACGCCAGGAATCTCAATAATAGCGGCTCCTGTAGCGGCACGTTTGAAGCGGACAGACTCGATTCCAAGACTACTTAGATCAATTCTTTTTTTTGCTTCAGAGATGATCTGAGCGTATGTCAAACCTCTGTCTACACCCTCGGAAAGCAGCGTTAAAACTATGGCTGCAGACCTTGGAGGACGCAGCTTTGCAGCTTTTTGCCGTGTAGACTGTGCGGTCGTCTTCTTAACCTGCTGACTTCTCTGGATGGTTTTACCTCCTTTGACAACTGTAGCCCAACTTTCTTTCCTAAGGGTATCAGTAACAGGAACCAGACGATGCTCATCTGCTGAAATAGGTGCTTGAGCCACCGTCCTATTCCCATTGCCTCCTTTATTCCTCTTTCTCTTCTTTTTAGAATGGGATGTAGATGCTGCGCCAGAACCTTGCAATTGTGCTTGGGCATCAGACGAATCCCTTGACTTCTTAGATTTTTTCTTCTCCTGAGACTTTTCTTTACTTGGATTAGCTTTCGCTGTTCCTTCTTTTCTCCTCTTGTCCGCTGCAAGCGGTGGTCTGACGCGGGTTTCTGGCAAGAGTCGAGACTCAACGGCTTCAAAGCGTGCATTGACTAATTCTCCAAATTGGACCATAAGTCTACGCTCGCGTTCTCCATCGTCCCGTTTCGCTTCTTCACGCAATGCCGCCATTTCTTTACGAAGTTCGGCTAACTCAGAAAACATGCGGGCATTCATTGCCTCCGCTCTTTCATACTTCTCTTTCATGAGTCTTAGCTCCTCATTTTTCGAACCTAATTCCCGTTCCAACCTTGCAGTCTCCTCGGAAGCAGTTACGCGATGAACTCTTTCACCTAGGTCCCTCAAGCCAGCTACTACCTCCTTAAGACTTTTCCTGAAAGTCCCTTTAATATTTCTTGACTTGACTTCGACATTGTTAACCATGGAAGCCAAATGCAAGATCAAGTTTCTAATGCCATGAGACATTTCACCAGTTTCCACCTCAATAATGGAGGACGTGTCACTCAGGCAAGAAGCTCTAGCTAGGTGATAATCCTCAACAAGCTTCGCCGCTTCACTCTCAGCACATTCTTCCGCCTCTTTTCGCTGCTCTCCATGCTTGGCTACCAATTTCTTAGTGGCCCTACTAAGACCAACACTTCTTATAGAAGAAGTTGGATATCTTTGCCTTCCCCTTGTCTTAGGTACTTTGGGCAACGGAGCAGCTGACTTATCGCTAGGAGAGTCAGAGTTGTAAATACTCCCCTCAGGTGACCGTATCCTCTTTTCACGTATGGGTTTCCTCTGTGTTCTTGGGATACCCGTACTATTATTATAGCTCAACTTGCCCGTTGAGCTCAGGCTCATCGCAGAGTCTTCCATTAACGACTCAAGCCGCGATTCCGCCTCTAAACTTCTCTCCAATCTAACAACACAGCGACCAATTGCCCCCTCAGATACGATTGGGCTGAGTGTGTCCACAGTTGCCGCAGAGGCATCTGTCGACACACCACGGGATTCTCCAGCTACACTGGTACCCGCCTGAGTAGTTTGGTTATTGTTCGCTTTTTCCATCATTCTTCCTCCCCTCTCTCTTCATGGACGCCTAGGAACCGGGCTCTCCCCGGCCATACACACCATCAGCGACGTCCCAACCTTAGTGTTAGGGTCTATTTTTTAGTGAGGTTAGACTTCCTCTTGGTCCTGTAAGACCTCCGTATCCCTAAAAATAGGCGTTAACGGGTTGGCCGACGTTGACCAAAATCTGACCAGTGAGGTTTGTGACTCTCACCAGTCCGCCGCCCATGACCGCAAGCCATGCAGGCCTGCCATACTACGAGCACGAAGCTCCTCTGGGCAGTAGAAGCCCCAAACACGCGCCAGAGCGCTAGTGCATCTCCTGTCCCCTCTTCACATAAGAGGGATACCGAGAGCAGTCCACTCGGTCCAATTAGCTTCACTCAAGATGCTGGATTGCATCCCAAGTTACTGAGCCCCCCCGCCGCGACAAGGCCTGGACCCGGGAGGGATGCTCTTGCTCTAGCTCAAGCTCTATATATTCGTTTCATGTAAATGCGCCGTAAAAAGAAGTTTGTGTGGAAGATTGAAGATTGCAATTAACTTGAGGCGTTTAATGTCACCAAAAAGATCGAACGAAACGAAAAGTGATGATATCTTAAAGATCCAAGCCACAGTCGCAAGCATCATTTTGTTACTTGCCTTAACTTTTATTTACAACTGTGTTTAATGTTATTATTATACGAAGCCACACAAATGTGAGAGCGTCACTAAGTGATGACATCCGATAGGTTTAAATAGCATGAACTGATAAGGTATTTGGATGGTTTTAGAATATCAGGTTAAGGTTAAAATCTTGGCACTGGATGTTTTTAAAACTCGTGTTTGTTAACCCTTTTGTGCTTTATGACTTTACTGTCGTGGGTACCATAGTATAAATGTGGGTACGTCCGGAACCTTGCGCAACAAAAGTGAAAATATCCGCCAGTAAAAGTACGATACGAATACGATAACTATTTATTGTTCTCTTAAAAGCACGAAGCGCCGCGAGGTAAACGGTTAGTCATTGAGTTTGGGAAATTAATGGCAGGCGCTAGAGGGTTAAGTAGAGCAAAGGTAATAACACGCTCGGTAGGTTACGTATGTGTTGCAGTGTCAGTATTGATTCCTATAATACCTTATAATATGTACGATTTGAATGTCTTGATTTGATTCCAAACCTTTTTATTAAATTATTGTTAGTTTTACTTTACATTTAATTTTGACTTATTATTTAAAATATAGGGCAGATTAATTGTATAATTTATATATGTTTTGTAGTACTGAGTACAAAAAATCAAATTATTTTAAAACAGAATTTATTTTTTGTTTATAGATACACTTTTACGAAATAAGAAAGATAAAAGAGAGATTAAGCTTATTTACAAACTTTTCATTATTTAAAAATAAACTGTAGGTATCTTAAAAATGTATAAATTACGACATCTGCATCGGTTCGATCGCACCTCATCTTTAATATTTTCTTTACTTTTGGTGAGATGTTAAAGTTACAAGTAAATGCTATTAATTCTTTTTTTCTTTAAATCAAATAAAGCAGTTATTTTAGTTGCAGTATCTGAAAAGGTTAAAGTGCGATTTGCAAAGTATTATGGCTCAAAGCCAAAATGTTTCAGTTTACGGAGTAAGCCGATATTAGTGATGAGAGATTTGACCTAATTTTTAAGTGAATTTTCCGTAAAATTCTGCATTAAAAATATAAGTTTATTCAAGTATTTTATTTGGCTCATCACGATCACAGTTTGTTAAACATTTCTGATCGCAGAGGGGTCTTTAAATGAATAGATACAAAGTTTTTCATTAAAGGAACCAATCATTGGTTGAGTTTTTGCTTCTGTAACTAATAAGGAGCATGTCTTCTTTGTCTATTGTATGTGTTACGAAATAACTTCACCCACAAGTTACATATTCATTTTATGCATTTATTATATTCATGGCAATTGGCAAGTTGTTCTAAGTTTTGTTTTCTTTGTTACAGTTAACGGGGAGTTCTGATACATCGACCATGGCGCCCAAACATAACACATGATCAATTATCATCAATTCTTAGACATAGAGCAGAAATATGTTTAATTAGCTATCTGAGTAATAGACACTTAGTCATATGCACAGAGAGGCATCAAACGTCTTAGATTCCTTGAAACTACGGCTTAAGTTGCTACAACGGACGAGAACCTACGTTAAAGTTATAGAATTCATAAAGAAAGACGCTATACGGTATTTGTCGAAATACATAACACAAGATATAAAATATTATGAACATATTCATAGGTAACGACTACCACTCGAAGAATCTGGTCAAATTGAAATCTATTTGATTTGAATCGATTGCAATAGCTAACCGACAATAATAAACGGTTCATTTTGTTCTGTAGACGTAAATAATAGGCCGTTAATAATTGATAGAAAAAAAAGTTAAAAAAAAGAACGCAAAATGGCGGCAAAAGCTGAACCGATCGGTCCTCGCAATGGGCATGAATTGGCGCCTTTGAATACAAGAGCAGATGGTAGTGAGAGACCACATGGAGTTACTATAGTGCTTCAAGGGTCTAGGAACTCTTTGCAACGCGATGCACCTGATGAAGATCGGGCTGCGTGGTCGGGAAAACTGCAGTTCTTCCTTTCAATCATTGGATACTCTGTGGGGCTGGGCAACATTTGGCGCTTTCCGTATTTGTGCCAGCAAAATGGAGGAGGTAAGTTTGTGCTCTTACTCATGAAAAAGTTCTTATCGCCTTAAATATACCAAATATTTTTCCTTAAATTACTCACTGTAGGCTGTAATGATTTTGAAATTTGCTGCTTATGTTTATTCGTAACAAATACCTACTAATTATTATTTTTAAGGGTAAAAGGTACGGTCTATAATTGCAAAAAAATAATACCTACAGATACCATAAATATTTTTATATAATCTTTAGAATGGAGCGATAGAACAAAAACCTAGGAAATATACTCAGACATTTTCTTTTATGACTTTATCGATAAAATCACGTAGATCCGATACTCTAGCGAACACAGCAGGCGAGCCTTTGGTCGAACAATCATAGTTTCCAAACGACGCTATGCCAATTACAACTCCCTTGTATACTAAGGGACCGCCGCTGTCACCCTGAAATATAACAATTGAAATTATCTATGCCACTAATAGACAATCAACGCGTAATAGACAATTGACCGGCTCTTTAATATTTGGCATAGTGGTTAACTTGTGGGCGTAGAGGGGTCCTGGATTTGATTCTCGGAGGGGAAAAAATAGTTTCAAGAGTCAACCACTATACTAAGAAGGCGGTCAGTAATTTAAAATATTAATATGTTGATTTGACATTATATATTATTAATAACTAGTCGTCCACCCCGGCCTCGCCCGTGGTACATATTTCACAATAAAAGGTAGCCTATGTCCTTTCTCGGGTATCAAAATATCCCCATACCAAATTTCATGCAAAGGAGAATGCCCATTTTTGGTACTGGTTTTTCTCATGCATCAAGACAACAATACTATTAAAAAAAATCTCGGCAATTTAGAGGCCTTCTTACCATCGGAAAATATATTTTGAACAGGGATTGTTTTGTAAAATCTAATAAGACATGTAATTGTTTAGATCCGTTGCCATAGATTTAGTATCCATTACCGGTTACCACGGTAACCAAGCGGTAACTATTATGACATTGGTAAATAGCTAAATGTATTATATTGTTTTCATTGAATTACAAAAAAATCAATTAACATAAAATCACTCTGTAAGGTATTGTTTATACACTGTAGGTTGTTTTAACATAGATAGTGAAGTAAAATAATATAAATATACATACATATAAAAAAATATGATTATGACATAGCTTGGTAGGTAACCAGTTATTTCTTATTTGTTTCTTTCTTCGAATATGTAGTGAAAAAATGATTCAAACAACAACAACAATATGTAAATCGAATAAAAACTCTATTGGCATTTTTTAAATATATATTTAGGTGTTCTTGAAATCCGTCCCGGAAGATTTCTGGTGCCTACCTACACTAGCCGATGAACAAATAGACTTTGTCTGAAAGCATAAGCTCTACGCATAGATTAAATATGTTAAACGAAAAATAACCTTCAGAGGATAAAATACTACCTAAATCACACATAAACCTAACTAAATCGGGTTTATTTAAGTTTTGAGGTTAATTCACATTTTTCTCAATATCTTGAAAACCCCTGTTTTTATCACAAAAAAATCAATTGGTAAAAATCTTTTGAATATCGAAGAACCCTCCAAAACCACTCTGGCATTGACGCAATACTATACTGTGGTCCATACTTTCATGGGCATTCTCCTTTGTTCAGTAGTTTAGGCGTGATTGAGTAACAGACAGACAGACAGAGTTACTTTCGCATTTATAATATTAGTATGGATTATCGTAAATAAAATGGTTAGGGAGCCAGGTGCAAATTTGGTTCATTATTTCCTCTCAAGAGATAATTCGTCAGACGCATCACAGTATAGTATTATAAAGCCTCGTGAACGTCAGCTGGCGCTCGGTTGGGGGGGTGAGCGGTAGTAGCCTCCCACGCACGTAGGAAAAAAAATACATTCATTCATTTCCTCTCAGCTAAAAATTTGTCAAATTGTAGCTAACCCAATATCTAAACGAAAAAAAATAATCAGCTGGTTACAACATGGTGTATTATACGTCAGCTGGTGTCTCGAACATGAAAAAAATAAAATTATTTTCCGTGATTTCCTCTCAAACAAAAATTTACCTGATGATAGCTTATATGTAACTGTGGATATATATATAGGTCAGCTGGCTGTATCTTGGTGGAAAAACCGTCAGCTGATACTTTGAAAGTTATTACATAGGAGTTAGACAGAAACATCTATTGCCAATTTATATGCATCAACTGACTAGGTTTTCCTCGAATTATTGCTAGCTGATTTTTTTTATTTATCGCATCAGTATATTAACAATCAGCTCACAAATTTTCATCTGAGATGAAATGACGTATCTTTAATTATTATCGTTATTTTTAAAAATTCAAGCAACACACGCTAGCATAATATAGACAGTAATAAGGTACTTGGAGGTGGTTAGTTGTACGCATGATCGGGGTACTACGTACATTCAGCCACATCGGTAAACATGTTTTTACAAATATTATAAACTGCATTTAAAAATAACTATCATATCATCAAATTCACATAACTACCTAAAAGTGTAACAAATATGAAATAACCCACTAAAAACATTAGTTAACTATAATTATTAAAAAAATAATAGTATAATATATAATTAATAAAGTTATTACTTATCTTTTACGGGGACTTATGTTGATGGAATTCCACGTATCTCGATGATTTTGTTAATGTCTCATTATATTCGAGACACCAGCTGACGTATAATACACCATGCTGTAACCAGCTGATTATTATTTTTCGTTGAGATATTGGGTTAGCTACAATTTGACAAATTTTTAGCTGAGAGGAAATGAATGAATATACTTTTTTTTCTTACGTGCGTGGGAGGCTACAACCGCTCATCCCCCCAACCGAGCTCCAGCTGACGTTCACGAGGCTTCATAATACTATACTTTGATGCATTTTACTAATTACCGCTTGAGAGGAACTTGGTCATAATATCTGCTTCTGGCTCCCGGACCAAAATACGAATGATGTTTCCAAAGTGGAATATCAGAGAAATATCAAACGTAATAGGGAATATGCATAAAATTTTAAATGGCCTAAAATATTTTTTTCTCGAATACTTATTATCGTAATATTATAATGAAAAGGATTTTTTTTATTTACTTATTATTTAAACCCCTAAAATAATATTCAAAAAGTGCAAAATAAGGGAGCGAAATTCAAACTTCCAAAACGCGCCACCACTGGTCGAATGAAATGTGACGTCATCGGACACGACGTTGTATTCATCACTCCATAGTAAACACTAAGGTAAACACCCACTGGACGTGTCATGTGACGTCACGCAAAGCGCGCGCACAATGGCGGCGTTTGAACTGCTTAAATTTTTTTAAAGTTTTGAATTTCATTTTTAAAAATATCTAGAGTATTTTGAAGCCCATTAATATTTTTTTCTACGTTATAAAATAGTAAACTATTAATTTAAGACAAATTCCCCATTATGTCCAGTACATTTTTTATTTAATTAATTAACTTGATGTCCCCTATGACTCGTAAACATCAATTTCCTGAAATCGGGTCATTGTTGTGACCCCGAAATTCATTAGTAGGTACATTCACCTGAAAAGGGGACGGTATGGCTTCCTTATTCATAAAGTAGCTTTTAAAAACTTTTTACATTCGAAAAAGAGACAAGAAAACTCATTATTTGAAACCAAAAATAAATGAATTCTGTCGATAGAATTTTCTTGAATCACAATTTGATAACATTTTATTCGCATAAAAAAAAACATAATCTAAGCTGAAAATATTAAATTATTATATTTACCACGCAAATACTTTTTCCTTTTCGACCAGCGCATATCATTTGCTTCGTTATTTTTTTCGGATAATATTTACTACATATTGTAGTATTTAAGTAAGGTACTTTCACAGAAAGAAGCTGCTTTGATTGCGATTTTCCCTAAAAATATAATTATTTCATTATGTCTCAGAAAATGCGTAAGTTTCGATTCTCACTACTACAAATAAGCACACTAAAAAATCGACTCGAATTGGTGTTCAAAAAATATTTTTTTTTTATTTTTAAGCTATTGCATAGCTTCTATCGCGGGCCTTCAGCGCGGGGACCGAATCCAGAAATTCCGTAACGAAAAATTTACGCTCCCACGGGGACGGGCGGAGGTGTGGCTTGAAGGCATGCTATGCTGTATGCAATAGCTTTACCGCGGCAGTCCCCGAGTGCCACACGTCTTTTTTATAGTTTTTTTAAGCATATTTACATTTCTCGGGTCCGTCAATCCAAATCCCATGGCCATGAATTCAGCACCGTCTTTTACCAGCATATTCGGTTCAGCTAATTTTATTGGTAGTACTTTTTCACTGAATACTAACTTCTTGACCAATTGAAGAACGATGACGTCATTGTCAAGTGTTGCTACATCAAAATATGGATGTACGTAAACTGTTTTGATGTCAAAATGCTGTCCATTATCTATTTTATCTGTCCCAACAATGACTTCTGTGTCTGCACTACAAATATTAATAGTAGAATTTATTTATGACTAGCTTTCCACCCGCGGCATCGCCCGCGCAGACAAAGAAAAACCCGCATAGTTCCCGTTCCCGTGGGATTTCCGGGATAAAACCTATCCTATATCCTTTCTCGGGTATCAAAATATCCCTATACCAAATTTCATGCGAATTGGTTCAGTAGTTAAGGCGTGATTGAGTAACAGACAGACAGACAGAGTTACTTTCGCATTTATAATATTAGTATGGATTAAAAAACAGTTAAAATTATATGTACATGTTGATAGTGAGTAGGTACTTTTTATTTCCTATATGGAAATATTTGACCAATAGTGAACTCTAAAATGAATTCACTTACGTAACTTGTTAATTAATTATTAGATATAATTATGATTTATTTAAATTATACAATGTATCCAGATTCCTGGCACTATTTCACAAGTTTGCCTTCACGTTATAGCTTTACAGACAGTTTCATGAGTGAAAATATTCTAATTCCTTAATCTCTTCCGAATCAATTGACAAAAAACCACACCCAAGTATGGCTTCCGCCTCTTAACTATAGACCACTGTAGTCTACAATAAAGAGTGTGGAAATGTGTGTGTGTGTTTCTACCTACAGTGTAAAATTTTCCAAAATATTTGAATGCAGTTCTATTTCTTTTTAACAATAAAGGAATGTTTCCTTTCAGTAAAATTCGCTATCAGTATTTCAGTATTTCAAATACTTTCCCTCCAGGGCCCATCGAAAATTTCCACACGTAAATAATTACGTCTTACCGCACAAATTATCTAAAAACGCAGAAACCGAATAGTCCGAATACCGATAGATACCACAGTATGATTTCGGTAGGTCCGTTAAGCGGAAGAAGCTAAGCTAAGTAAGTATGATTTTAAATACACTCGACCTCACCAACTAACACCCCATTTGACCACTAAATATCGTGACTAGCTGCGCCCCGCGGTTTCATCCGCATTGCTCCTGTTGGTCTTAGGGTGATGATATATAGCCTCTAACCTTCCTCGATAATTGGGTTATTTAACATCGAAAGAATTTTTCAAATTGGACCAGTAGTTCCTGAGATTAGCGCGTTCAAACAAACAAACAAATTCTTCAAATTATTATTTAGTTATAACTTATTATTATAACTTAAATATTAGTATGGATTTTTATGAAATATACCGAGACAGCAAAAAAAATAAAAATGGAAAAAAAATACATGCGTACTCTTCAAAAATAAATTGACAGTGCGCTGCAGAAACAACAAATTGATCAGAGACGATAAAAGCCCCACAGCCATGTCTATTTTTCTTTGGCTTGTAGATAGCGAAAAAGGGAACTTTTTCAATTTTAATCGTGTCTCCACCAACTATTTCGTAATTTCCTGCAAACAATAAATGATCAAAGCAAGTAATAGAGAATAAGTCCATAATAATAATAAATAATAATATAAATTTCAAAATTTAAAAACAACATTTATAACATGTAAAACATGAACAAATTATTATCCTTTTATTCCCATAATTAATTAAAGCTAACATAAACATAACCACTACCTACTTATTAACAAATAAAAAAAAAATCTATTATAAGTTACAAAAATCATACCATATTCCGATTTACATTGAATTAAAAGCAACAAAAGGCAGAACAATCCTATCACAGCCATCATAGACAATTAAGTAAAATATTTATATTGCCCCTTTTATTTCGAAAACAAAAAACTATTTCACAAAAATGTAATAAAAATATTTATAGAATGACCGTGAATAACTTTAATTGCATTGGTATCTATGGTACACATATTTTTAGCATTTTTACATGCATAGCTAAAACGAGCCGCACACCACGACGCGACGCCGCGCCGCTCGTTTCACTGTTTTTGTTAGTTTAAAAAAACTTTTTACAGCCCCGGCTTCGCCCGTGGTACATATTTCGCAATAAAAGGTAGCCTATGTTCTTTCTCAGGGTCTAAAGATTGTCTGTTCCAAATATCATCATAATCGGTCTAGTAGTTTATGCGTGATAACTATAGGTACATACATACATACATAATTACAAACCTTTTCTCTTTATAATATTAGTATAAAAGTATAGATATGATATAGATATGTCTAGTTTGATTATCTGGGCAGTATTATTGGTACCTAATCATTTTTAATGATGGACAATAGAGCGTCGGTCAAATTGATAAAATGATGAACTTATTATGCCTGCCTTTATTAAATGCCTTGGTAAAAGTAAGTCTGGTGTCAACGCAAAAACTTTTTTTTTTAGTAGAAAAGTAAAAGCTAATATTTAATGTCCCGCTGAATGTTGTATCAAAATAACAAGAAAGAAACGTGCTACTTACTACGTGATATTCAAAAACCACAAAATAAAACGACATTTAATTTGTTTTATTAAATTTTTATTTAATTTGACAAAAAACACTTGATAAAATCTTAAAAAAATATACTTCACAGAGCATTATACTCATTAAAAATGAATCTATCACTACGAATACTTCAGTGGCGCTGAAATAACCCTACTGGTTTTCTTTAATAATTTTGTCAATGAAATCACGCAGACTTGACACTTTAGCATAGACACCGGGCGTGTCTTTCTCAGCGCAGCTACGGCCGAAGGAAACTATGCCAATTAGCTTGTCTTTGTATACTAGAGGACCACCGCTGTCGTTCTGAAAAAAAAATCTATATTTCAAGAAAAGTTTATTGAAAAAAGAGCGTGTGCCGAGCACAAGTCAGAAGTGAAACTTCATTGGCAAGATTCAAAGATACCAAAATCACCGCCTTACTTCATGACGTGGCGGTATTGCAAACCAAATATACTGCTACGTGTATGTGTGATTTTAAAATTGTTTAAAGCGATTTCAATCTTGCCTTTGTTTTGATACTCGTACAAAACGCTAAGCGCAAATGTGTACTTATTACGCCTCACGACGTCACAAATCTTATTATGTATTGTATAAGGTGAAGGTTTAAAATTCGATCCACATTCCATAAGACATTCCACATACACAAGCGCTTTTAGTTTCTCTAACTACATTTAAAAAGTGTATGCTCTATACCTAGGGCACAGAATACATAATAGTAGCTAAACGCTACAGAACGGACACTCTCCGCCTCCCGCCAAAATTAAACACTTACCTCACCCCGCACGATCAGACATAAAATGGTCCATATTTTTCTACAGGGACGATACGCAACGAAGATTGACAACATTAATCAAATTGACTTAAAGTAATTTTATTATTTTGGATTTGTGATCATCGTTTTTCGTAGAAAATGGTTAGATATTGTGCTGTTTACGGATGTATTTCATCAGAAAAACGCGAATTTTTTTTTACGCTAGTCAAAAATGTGCCAACCATAAAGCGTTAACACACACATTTGCAGTCTCTACAGTGTGACTGTCAAAACGATAATTTTGTATGGAGTGTCCGGGGTGTGCCTAGGGGCTAGGACACATTACAAGTTTTGCCTACTTAACATAGGTAGTTACATTTTTTTTATTATATATTTTTTATTAATGGCCAGGGTCAAAACAGTGTGACCTGTTGTGTTTTTAATTAAAAAAAAAAACTTTTTGGTGACTTGTTGATTTCTTTTTGCTCTTACGTAAATACGAACATTTTCTGACTCCGTATTTCGAATAGAGATTCAATTGGGCTGATATCTTTAAATTTCGTCTCATGGTCAAATTTTTTTCAAAAACAAAACATTTTAAGATAATATTTACCTGGCAGCTATCTTTTCCTTCTTCACCAGCGCAAATCATGTGTTTCGTCAACTCCTTTCCATAAGTTTTAGCGCATATTCTATCTGTGACGTAGGGTACATCGACTGCGAGGAGAATATTAGAAAAGGAGTTTGGATCCTGAAAGCGAAATATTGGTTGTAATTTCAATGAAGAATACGATATATTGAATATAATATTAAATATAGGTACCAACATAAAAAAAATGTGTGCGTGTTAGGTTAGTGTACACACGTAAGAACACGTGTGCTTCTTAGTGTACACACGTAAGAAGTGAAACTTCTTTATGACCTAATTTTTCAAAAAATAATTTACTATATTAACTATGCAACTTTACAGAAATACGTCGAATCACGCGTGGTAGGGATTAGAAAAAGATGGCGCGTAACGGAAATATGTCACGCGTAACGAAAAAATTATACACAATTTTTTTTCCAACCCCGATAAAGAAGTTTCACTTCAAAAATACTTACATACGGATTTGTCCTACCAAAACCCATGGTTTCAAATACCGCGTTATCTTCTATAACCATGTTGGGTTCAGCTAATGCGATTGGCTGCACTCTATCATTGAATATTAACTTCTTACTCAATTTAAGCAATACAACATCACAATCAACATGATGAAACAATAAATTATTCATGATAAAACTTGGATGTGGATAAGATGCCATAATTTCGTGGTGTTCACCTTCGTATATTTTATCTGTGCCAACAATTACTTCTGTTGGATTCCTAGAAAAAAATAAAAAACTATAGTATTATTTTAAAAGTATTGCCAGTGTAAAAAAGTAGATGAGTCCGATGCTGATCGGCTTAGACGACATTGGAAACACCGTCGCACGTTGGGATTTTAAAATTCCTTTATACTTTCATTATGAACTAGCTATCCGCAGCTTTGTAGAACACTGTACAAATTTTAAACTAAAATCTTCCTTACGAACCACTCTATCTTTAAAAAAAATCTTATCAATATCGCTTGCGTAGTTTTAAAGACAGGGACGAACAGACAGTGAATTTGTTTGATACTATGTATCTACTTAGATATACAGCAAACATATAATAATCCTTGTTACCGTGTATCCAATTTTTGCGTACCAACTACCTACGGCGGTACGGCCTCGATTGCCTTGTCGTGGGGGACCGTACTGATTGAAAGACTATGTTATTGTAATTACTATGTACGCTTTTATGTACTGCTTTAAACATCTTGCTAAAATCTAAATTATTTCCCACTATCAGTCCGCCCCGGCTTCGCCCGTGGTACATTTTTCGCAATAAAAGGTAGCCTTTGTTCTTTCTCAGGGTCTAAAGATTATCTGTGCCAAATTTCATCAAAATCGGTCCAGTAGTTTATGCGTGAAAACCATACATACATACAAACTTTTCCTCTTTATAATATTAGTATAGATTCTTACGCCATGGATACTATTTGATGCAGAGTGCACTTTATGTTTGCGTACATACTTTTACGCTATCAAATATGGTTCCCTCAATATAGCTTGAACAACATTAAAAAATTATAATTACAAAATAAACCATACCCATCAAAACTCAAATAACAATGTGCTGCTGATATAACGAACTGGTTTGTGACGATGGAAGCTCCACATCCGCGGTCCACGTGCTTCACCTTATATATCGCGAAGTACGGGACATTCTCTATACTTATTGGATCACCGCCTACTATTTCAAATGATCCTGTACAAAATTTTTAAATAAATCAAGAAAAAAAAACAAACATTAACTATGATGATGTCGAGGAAAATTAGAATAAATTAGTATAAGTACCTAGTTTAAGAAAACTAAAGAAACCCGTTTTAATTATCTATATCTAATGTCATGAAATTATTGTATCTTTACCAATCCTTGAAATGTGTACAAAATAAGAATTAAATCTTTCCGTTAAAAATGGGTCAAAATTGAGTCAATTACATTTAAACACACAAGCAAACGAACATATAGGTGAAGCTAATAAAAGCATGTTAAAAGAAAAGAGCGTGTGTGCGGAACACATGTGTCAGAAGTGAAACTTCTTTGGCAAGATTCAAAAATTCCAAAATCGTCGCCTTATTCCATGACATGATGGTATACCCATAACGTGACCTTGAAATTTTACACTCAACGCGCCTAAAGAAGTTTCACTTCAAAAAAAGAAGTTAACTAAAAATAAATATCATAAATTACGTATTATCATATGTATTTACGTAGTGGCAACACTCACCATACGCTGCTCTGCATTCGAGCAAAACCAGAAAACCAAACAATCCAAAGATTGCCATGACTGATTATTGAATGAATTATCATGTCCACATTATAATATTTATATTAAATGATTTGCAATATAATTCAAAAGATATGTAAACTATTCTTACGTATATAGTTTTTATTATTATCAAGTATGGCGTGCCGCATATTTTGTTTTATGCGCGTGTTGGTTAAAGGCCTGAAAGGAATTTTTGGTTGTAAATTATATCCATTGTCATAAAAAAAACTATACAGGAAGTCCCACTATTGGTATACTAAGCGCGACTGATCACGTAAAAAATACTTAAACAACAAAATTACAGCAAAAAAATTTTGCTATGTTTTTCCTGAAAATCCATGTTTTCTTCTCTAGCTTCGCGCAGCCGGCATATACCGCTTCGCTAATGTGAGCAATTTGTCTATGAAAACGTAATCTTAAACGATAGGTCACGTGCTGCTAGCAAAGTTGGGCGGGTTGCTTGTTATGGGTGTACAGTGTACACATAGAGTTTTAAGAATGCATCTATTTGAAAAAAAAAAACTGCGTCTGGAATTTTATAAGTATTTTTTACGAACTCAGCGTATGCAAAACTATAACTTCCTTTGAGCTTAGTATACCAACAGTAGGACACCCTGTATACATGATCGTTCATTTACGTCATTAATTATTGTAAATTACTAGCTATGCTCTGCGGTTCTACCCGTATTATTGATTATAGCGTGATGATACCTACAGCCTCCTTCAAAAAATGAGCATTCTAACACTGAAACAGTTTTTCATATCGGGCCAGTAGTTCCTGAGATTACCGCGTTCAAGCAAACAAACTCATGAGGGTTAATTTACGGTTTCAATAAATTTTGAAAGCAATAGTTGTGCTAATGTAATCCTGCTATTAATTTTAATTTGAATATAATTGTAATAAAATACAGTTAAGTTAATCGAATATTGCGTATATTAAAAGCCGTGTCTATATTGCGATATCCCTACTAATATTAAAAATGTGAAAGGAACTCTGTCTGTCTGTTACGCTTTCCCGCCTAAACCTCTCAACCGATTTTGATGAAATTTGGCACAGACAATCTTTAGACCCTGAGAAAGAACATATGCCTTTTATTGCGAAATATACCACGAGCGAAGCCGGGGCGGATCGCTAGTTCTATATAATTAGTTTAATCCAATGTTAATCACTGAACACTATATAACTGTACGAGGTTTTTAAATGCTCAATTATATTTCTGTTTTTACACTTTAACATTGCATATTAATTTATGTTATGCAAAATAATTATACGAACTGCAAACAAATAAAATATGTATAAAAAAGACAACATTTACAAATTTAACAAAATACTTGGACAGTATTTTTTCATAATTAAATTAAGTTTTTTCTTACATTGTTTTAAAATATTATGTTGCAAATATTGGTGTTTATACGTTCTGGCAAATAATTTGTAAAAAAAAAATAATATTTCATTTACGTAAGATATTTAAACTTGTTGCGACATAATATTATGTACACCGGTATTGATTTCTTCGCTACGACGCAGTGCGTCTACGGCGTAGACAGTGCTACGACTTTTGGATCTTGAAACATGTTTGAAATTTCAGTTTGTCCCTTTTTTTATAAATGTGTGTTGCAATACACAAGAAAAAACTATACTTTTCTTGTTTTGTTTTGTATAAGTTAGCAATAAGTTTCCCATGTATAGTTTTGTTAAAGAGTAATAAATAAATAAATAAATAAAATAAAAAACTACAACTCTAAATTTAATTTCAGTTCCAATTTTATGATTAACTATGTAAATAATATGATTGTACCTCGTTTCGTTTTAAATTTTTATATTATTTAAATCAAATGGAAAAAAAAAAGTTATTTTTTTAATAAAAATAATTTAACGTTAACCTTTACTCATGGTTGCAAATAGTTCTGTTATCCTAGTTTAAAATCGTGATACCTGTCTCTAAAACTGAAAGCCTCATAAACGCATTATTTGTTTAAGCTTGTGTAAGCCTTCCCACAAACATGCTCGCTGCAAGGTGTTCGATAAATAATATTATGAATATTTCTTAGTAAAAAATACATTTTAATATTTTTATAATGGAAGTGAAACTTCTTTAGGCGCGTTGAGAGAGGTTTTGTACCTTTGAATCTTGCCAAAGAATTTTCACTTCTGACACGTGTGCTCGGCACACACACTCTTGTTTTCTACCATAATATTATAAAAAGGAAAGATTTGATTTTTGTTTGTTTGTTTGAATTGAATATACTCCGAAACTACTATTTTACTGTTTACAAAATTATTTTACCTACCATTAGAACCCTATATTATCCCTGATGAACATAGGCTATATTTTATGACGTTTTGATCCCAGGTCAACCCGGGCGCAGCCGGGACGAGCAGCTAGTTTTTTATGTGTATAGAACTATACAAGAAAACAATACAACTCTATCTTTAATTACAGGTGCGTTCCTAATCCCGTTTCTCATCATGTTAATCCTGGAGGGCATTCCGCTCTTCTTGATCGAGATGGCGATTGGCCAGAAGATGAGGCTAGGCTCGCTAGGAGTCTGGAACACTATCCACCCGTGGCTCGGCGGTATCGGCATCTCAAGCTGTGTTGTGACGTTGTTTGTGGCGTTGTACTACAATGTTATCATCACTTGGGTGTTCTTCTATCTGTTTAATAGCATTCGGGTAAGTTTTATTGGTTTTGCTGTGTAGTTCGCGTGAGCTTTATTGTCACGCGATTAGGTTATAGATACGAACCTTGAACTTTTAACTTTTATTTCATGATATAGTTTATGGATATCAACGGCATTTTGCAGAAGACGTATATAGTATTAAAATTGATGAAGCTCTTGCTTAAAAGAAAAGATTAATTAATTATAATAAATTAATGTATTCATAAGTTTATCTCATAAAATACAAGTGTTGGCGTTGATAATACGCTGAAAGAATTTTAAATAAGGCGAGCTTTATCGTTTATGTGAATAGCAATTCAATTAAATATAAAATAATTAAATTAAGAGAATTATTCAATAGAAGATTGAAAAACACTTCATTTAAAAAGCTTCGAAATATTACGTAATCTAGAAGCTATCTCAAATAAGTAGGTATTTTGAGTTTGGAGTTTTATTTTTCGTCATGAATTTTTATCATCATAATGGATTCGGGATTCGACCTTGTTCATTACTTTTTATTTTTATTTATTAAACACACATAACAGTCAGTAACAAATTCTAAGTAAGTTACATTATGTGTATCAAAATTTACATTAACAGTATTCATAAGTATCAATACCCTTTTTATTGAAGTGTTTTTCCATAAAAGTATAACTCTTTATTCAGTTAAGTGCCGACTCTCTCCCCTGGGCACACTGTCCAGCCGACAACGGAACAGCAGAAGAGGAATGCTCTAAAGCATCAGCCACTGTATACTATTGGTATCGAGAGGCGTTGGACGCGTCGCCTAGTATTGACGAACCCGGTGTACCGAGGTGGTGGATCGTATTGTACCTCTTGCTGGCTTGGATCATCGTGTTCTTTATTGTTATGAAGGGGATTCAGAGCAGTGGAAAGGTAGGTTTTTTAAGGGCCAATGGAAAGGTAGGTTTTTTAAATTGTTTGGTTTATTATATTATTTATTATTGTGTATTGTACTGTTGGTAAAGTTAGAGTAATGATAGACCCTGTATTTCTGAGACACTCTGTATTTAACAATATATTAAAATAATCGAGGTTAAGCAACGGTTTAGCACAGTTATATATTGGATGGGTGACCATTTTTTTACGGCTTGCCTTATGATATAATCCTAGGCACGACACTATCTTTATACCTATAGCTACAGAGATTTGTCTAGTAGTAGATTACTATCTACTACTATCTACTATCCTACCGGGTATAATATTAATGTTTGAAGTTTTTAATGAAAAGGTCGATAAAAATACGTTGTGTAAATTTATCTATATATATATAAAACTCAAAGGTGACTGATATAGTGATCTATCAACGCACAGCCCAAACCACTGGACGTATTGGGCTGAAATTTGGCATGCAGGTAGATGTTAGGACGTAGGCATCCGCTAAGAAAGGATTTCCCGAAATTCTTGCGGAAACGGGGAAAAACGAGGATGCACGTACAAAGTCGTGGGCGGAAGCTAGTAATTGAATAAAGAAAAATTGCTTTTCCTTAATGATAAATTATTTCGAAGTTAGTTATTTATAAATAGCACCTTTGATAGCTATAGTCTATTATTATTGTTTCAATTCAAACGATAATATTGATTTCTACGGGTCAAACTTCCAATCTCCTCAATATTTAATTAATCTACAATTTCAGGTGGTCTACTTCACATCCCTGTTTCCTTACGTAGTATTGACAATATTTTTCGTTCGTGGAATAACGCTTCCTGGATCTGCTGATGGTATAATCCATATGTATAAACCTAAGGTAAGGCTTAGTACATACTTAGGTACATAAAATCACCAGAATAAACATAACTGTTCCCGCATATAAAAATTGAAAATAAGATAAACGTCTAGATTGAATTTTAAACTCACAATAGCAATTTTTTACTATTATTTTACAAAAGTTTTGTAACAAAATATAAATCTCAATTTCAGCCTCTTAAAAATTTCCAAACAGAGTAGGTATCTCAGTTTCTCAAAAATTCCTTTGCCTAAATACTTCTATACTATGAATCTTATGCCATAAAGCTTCGAAAGATCGCAATTAATTCTCCTTTAAATATCTTTCCCTGTTTCCAGCTGGAGAAACTTCTAGACCCCACAGTATGGCTGGACGCAGCAACCCAAGTGTTCTATTCATTCGGTCTCGCGTTCGGTTCGCTTATCGCCTTCGGTTCGTACAACCCGCCGAACAACAACTGTGTGCGGGATGTGCTACTGGTGTCTGTGTGTAATGCACTGACTGCTATATACGCGTCTGTGGTCATCTTTAGTATACTGGGCTTCAAGGCGTTTACTATGGTCGAGAAGTGTATTAGCAAGTAAGTGATAGTGGCGAAAATTAAGTTATGTAGTTTAAAAAACAATTAGTTGCGATTTAAATGTAAAAGAGTTGTTAAATACCTATGTATTATTTCCAAAGTTTTAAAATAACAAAAACAGTTCGCTTTGCCTAACCTAATAATAATGTGTTTTTTATATAAGCAGCTATAAAACTTGGGCAAAAACATTTACAGAATATGTCTAAGTATACTGTATACTGAAACAACATCAACTCATTTACATATTATGTAAATAGGGTAATTAAGATTCACTGTTTTAGCCGAAGTCGATTACAGAGTATCTTTTTGATCTACTGAATGATTATTTCTTTTATTTCTACATATTTTGAGCATTTCTCTTCACCGCCGCGGCACTGCTTTGTCTTAATTCTAATAAATTAATTCTAAAACCTTCCTCTTTTTTTGTTTATCTTTCTTTCTTTTCCTCGATAATCACTTCCATCAAAATCCGTTGTGTATTTTTAAACATTTAAGCATACATAGAGACGGATAGACAGCGAATTTTTTTATACTATGTACCTAATGATATTAAAATCCGTAATTTCCTCATTTCATTAATTGAAATAGAATAGAATAGATAAGAAACTCAGCCAAAACGATTTGAATTTATAAAGATTTCATTACGTTCCCTTAAATTGAGACGAATACACTTTAAACTGTTAATCCTTATTCCTCAACCACAGAGGCTTTTCCTCATTTAACAATTTAACGAAATTTTCAGTTTACATTTACCTAATCCGTTAATCTCAGAAACAAGTTTGATTCCGACAGGATTAAGAGCTAAGAGCAATTATACTTTTAATATTTAGTTTTATAGCATTTAAATGCTTTATAAATGAGAAAAAGCCTCTCGACGTCGTGTACGTTTCAAGGCACTAGGCTAGGCGTTGTCCCGGCATGGCAAAAAGACGTGGGTTCGAATCCTGCCTCGCAATCTATTTTTTCCATATTCTTTAAAATTATACATCTCAATCAATCAATTAACAAATAATTGCAATAAAATCATTTCAGTAGAAACAGTTAACTGGCTGTTAATAGTAGGTAATTTTATAAATTAGAATTAACAAGCGTTCCCCTAATAAATTACAAGGTTTATGTCGTCCACAATGCAAATCATAACAAATATTTTTCATTTAAAAATATACGTAAAAGATGATAAATTATATAGAATAGTTTTTACTATCTACTTATTAATATAGTAAAAATGCAATGACAGTTAAAACATAAACATGTTACATATTGTTTTTTACTCGATAATATGTGTGAGTAGTCTGTAGTATTTATAACAGAAAGATAAATTAAAAAAAAAACGCGTGTGTGCCGAGCACACGTGTCAGAAGTGGTCAGAAGTGAACATGTCGTGACTGTATTGCCATGACGCGCCCTTGCAAATTTTACTCTCAACGCGGAAAGGTTCATTTCTACAAAAAGTAGTAGGTAAGGCTTTCCGAAAAGAAATTGGGTCAACATTTACTTACATTTTCGTTATAATTAAAATGTTTCTAAGATCACTTAATTCTTAACGCTTCTGGATTTTCCTCAATAAACATCTTAATGAAATTCTATCGAAAACCTTTAGTCGAAATTGATTTTGGAAGTGATTTGGGAAAAGCACTCTGAAAGTATATTTATTTTAATTTTGTACTTTCCTCTCCTTTTAAACACGTTTATAATAGCTTCATCTGTATGTTTGTATCTAACTGACTCTTTTGGAGTCGATATTTAATTCATTCGTTTTTAGAGATAAGAAATAGAATATAGAATGTACCTCACATTGTGACGTACATTCTATATTTAATTAAGTTTTCAATATCTGCCATAGTTAATACAAATAAAAGAATAAATAAATTGGAACCACAGATTGGAACTTTTAACTAATAGAAAAAATAGATAACGAGGCGGGATTCGAAGCCACGTCTTTCGCCGTTTCGAATAAATTATTTAACGAAATAAAAATACTAACCAATTGTCTAACTCCACGTTTAATAATATTGATAACACAAAGTACAAATCTAAATTGATATCAAAATGATCAATGTCTCATTCAACCATCGAGTCATGGAGTCAACAAGCTGACAGTAAATGATAGTCTTTAATAATAACGTCTTGTTTCAGCGTAATAAATGTCCGTGATTTTAATTTTGCATTGACTTTATCGTTCATGAATAGTACTTTAATATACAGTATATGATTTATATGAATTAACTTTTATGTTCTTTTTAACCGACTTCAAAAAAAAGGAGGAGGTTATCAATTCGGTCGGTATATTTTTAATATCATCCAAGCATCACTATATGTAGTGATGTAAGCGTTTTTTTAATACTATGATGGTATTTAAAAAATCGCTTACTCTGTTCATATATGCTAAAAACTAAGCAACGGATTTTGATGCGGTGTTTTTAAAGATAGTGATTCTTGCGGAAGGTTTTGTATAATTTAGGTTTTAGACAAAGCATGCGAAGCCGCGGGCGAAAAGCTAGTTTCGTTAACAAATTTGAATATTACAACGGTTTATGATGATACTGAATATTATGCTCATAATATAAGATTTTTCTGCGAGCATAGTAAATTGTCCTACATTGTATGAAAAGTGGACCGTTTCCTGTTGCTTGATTTTCTCTTGTAACTCTTTTCCTGTTGATCTTTCTACAAAAATACTCAATCGTAAAATATTCCATCCGGTCTGGAAAAATATTTTTACTTTCAAAAGGAATTTGACTCATTCATCAAAGTCATGCTAAAAAAACATTTAACAATATTTATCTCATAAAATTTTCCATTCCCAATTTTATCCTTTTTATTTTTACGACGTAATTATTTTATGACTTTCCAGTCAAATACATTTCAACAAAGTAAACGAATAAAAATACCTATAAACCACTTCAGCCAAAGATGAACACAAATAGGACATAAATTGAATTTATGATGGTGTAATTACACATTCGTGCGAGTAGCGATGCGAATTACGAACATGCATATTACGTATATAATTCACCTTGATATTCGCGTATTTGTATTAAGAGCGGTTTTTCCTTTGATAATAATTAATTAAACCAACTGTATGTGATCAGTGGGTAGACGAATGTATGAACATTGGTTCACGTCGACACTCGAATGTTTCGTCGAGTGACGAAGCGAATGGCGGATTCGAATGTGTCACATAAATTACAATAACGGTAATATTCCATACATTTTCAGGGAGATAAAAGTACTAGCCCTGCACCATGTGGGCGGGTTCACTCTGAACTCAACACAGGAGTACTACGAAGAGAACTTCCCTCGTCTGAGTGACAATGTAACATCGTATCTGAATCTCACTGGGTGTACCATGAGCAGGCAGTTAGATGAGGTTTGTTTTAACTATTGTTTATCATCTTATTATGTGTTGTCTTTGAATTTTCCCTAAGAAGTTTGATTTCTGACACGTGTGCTGGCACACACGTTCTTTTTATGTTTAACGACTAATTATTGTGCCGTAATAGGTAAATATGTTTATAATTTGTAGGATTTTTTCCATATTTGTCGAAAAGCAGGTTCATGGAGAAAGAAGTAGAAAGTCAGGATTCTATTTCTTTGAAGCTGGCTTTTGACCAACATTTCAAAAGGTTAAATTTATTTGACAGTCAAATGTTACTTCGAGGATATGCATTTAAAAAGCCTCCTATTTATTACTAGGTACGCATAATTATTAAATTATAGCTCTTTGGCAAGAGCAAATGATATTAAATTTAATTGGAAGCAAGAAACGCAATGAAAAACACATTTGAATTTGAATTTTACACGCGGTACATTCTTCAAGTCCCTTTTTAAGAACCTCAAAAATCCTGCAAAATGTACTTAAAACACTTACAGCCTCAAATTCTATTAAACCTCCGTGGATCACCTATATTTTCTCCTTCCAGGCGGCAGAAGGCACAGGTCTAGCCTTTATAGTGTTCACTCAAGCGATCTTAAAGCTCACACCAGCTCCATTTTGGTCAATTATCTTCTTCCTGATGCTGCTCTCTTTGGGTCTTGGAAGCCAAATTGGCATCATGGAAGGAATGCTGTGCACCATCTTTGATATTGACTTCTTTAAGCGGCTGAGCAAACCCGTTATTACAGGTAAATATTTTGTATTTTATTATAATTTATTAGGAGATTTACTAATTTTCAGAATGAGTTAGTTAAACTCTCCCTATTGAAAACAAATAAATAAACAAAGGTGCTTACTGTTCTCTATATCTATCTACCCTTTTTTATGCATTTCTCAAATTGCTTCCATATCCATTGAACGTTTTTATGAAATCTTAAATTTGAATTCAAAAGCTCCAGTTCATATACCGTTTTCAATCCTCTTTATAGATTCTTATTTGTTTTATCTTTGATTTCATCATCATCATTCTATAATAGTCTTGATGAAGGGTCGTTTTATCCATTATTATAATCAAAATTATATTTTCTATAAAGTTATTTATCATTTACACATATTGCTTCCAGGCATAGTATGCACATTCTGTTTCTTCGTGGGCCTGATCTTTACGACCGGCGCGGGCGAGTACTGGCTCAAGATGTTCGACTCTTTCGCTGGAACCATTGGCCTTGTGGTCGTCGCTTTATTGGAAATGATATCCGTCATCTACATTTATGGACATGAGAGGTGAGTTATTTTATGTCTGCGGTGTTAAAACGTTAAATTTAGTGATACATATGGAGGAGGGAAGGTGGAATTTCGCCATCGAAAAAGGGCGGATCCTCGACCAGCCGACTACTCGACTGGCCGTTAAAGGTCTCAATTAATGCTATATCAAAGTTGTATTTATGCTCTGCGAAAACATTTGGCTTGTGCGATTCAGAGCGCGGTGTCGCTACAATATAGTTCAGGATACATCGCCCATTTTTGCAAGTGACTACTATCAAGCTGATTTTCCGTTTATAGCTTAATTATTCGGTGTCTCATACCGAATAATTTCGTGTACGAAACTCTCGATTGTGGTAGCTAACAGAGATAACAAGGATAAATTTTTTTGATTTGATGGTTCTCAAATATTTATTACGCAATTTGTAGGACAATATGTCTGTTGAATTATATAAACATTAATTAAGTGAAAACAAAAAAATCAGCTTGTTTATGATGACCTCGTTATCGATACACTTTGGAAAGGGGGACTCTTTGAACCAACCATAGATTTTGTAGGACAAATATTTTTTCGAATAATTTAGGTAATTATCTTGAGATTGAACAAAAAAAAATTCAGTTAGTAATAAATATTTGAGAACCATCAAATCAAAAATTTTTATCCTTGTTATCTCTGTTAGCTACCACAATCGAGAGTTTCGTACACGAAATTATTGGGCGTCTCATCAAAATAAAGCTACAAACGGAAAATTAGCTTGATAGTAGTCACTTTCAAAAATGGGCGATGTATCCTGAACTATAAATAGCTCTCAAGGCCCAGAAAACAATCGCGTATCTAGTCGCCATACAAACAAATACCTAACACAAAAGCATCGCCTGCTTTTTTGCTGATTGTGTTTAAATTCTAGCAGCGCTTTAAGAAACATGTTTACATTTTCTTCTAGCCAATAAACAACTTTCTACCTCTATCGCCCTTTTGTCATATCCTATATAAATACTTTAAATTACTTTTCTTTTTCTTCTTTCTTTTTTCTGGCGTCTTTCTTACGTCTTACGAGCTTGGTCACTTATTTGGAAAAAAATTTAGTGTAACATTTTTTCGTTACGCGTGACATTTTTCCGTTACGCGCCATCTTTTTCTTATCCCTACCACGCGTGATTCGACGTATTTGTGTAAAGTTGCATATAGTAAATTATTTTTTGAAAAATAAGGTCATAAAGAAGTTTCACTTCTTACCTGTGTACACTAGTACACGCACACATTTTTTTAATGACTTTCAAATAAATGATTTATAATTTAATTGCAGGTTCACAAACGACATCTACGAGATGACGGGCTACAGGCCGGGCTTGTACTGGCAGGTGACGTGGCGCTACGTGGGCCCCTTCATCGTGAGCTGCATCCTGCTCTCGTCGCTCGTGTTCATGCTCATCAACCCGCCCATGTATGGCGCTTGGAATGCTGCTGAGGTTTGTTATATATACAGATTCACGAACGACATCTACGAGATGTTCTTTATCTTTAAAAAGTTGGCATCCATTCGTCGGTGGTAGCATTTAACATCACCAAATTGCCGACTATGCAAGTGATAACTGCGTTAAAAACAACCGACTTCAAACTTGCACTTGCAAAATTTACAAATACCTACAGACAAAAATGCTCATAAAATAAAAACTACTGGGCCTATCGCAATAAAATTTTTATGGGACCAATTCGACACCATCCCGCATCGAACAAAAAAAGAATCACGTAAATCGGTTCAGAAACCTCGGAGTAATCGGTGTACATACATAAAAAAAAACATACCGGCCGAATTGATAACCTCCTCCTTTTTTTGAAGTCGGTTAAAAATAAAGCTATTAGATTCTACTTAAAATATACCTACTGACTTAATTTTTATTTTTTATTTTCTATCCAAAATCCAAAATCTCGATTTATAGTTAGGATTACATTTCTAAGCAATCATAATTCTACTAACTATTAATCGTAACTTTTACTTGTACTGCTGTAGCTGGTATGAATTTATATTACTGTCAATTTTTGCAATAACAGGCATAATAAATCAAACTTAAAAATAAATCCAGAATAAACTTAATTATTCCTAGCATATTAATATTTAGTATAATTCAACGAATAAGCATATTTCAATCTTCCAGGGCCGCGTGGAAAAAACTCCTTACCCGAACTGGGTGCTCATCATCGCCATCCTCATGATCCTCGCGGGCATCCTCCCCATCCCGATCGTGCTGCTACTTCGCCGCTTCCAATGCCTCGCGCTCGATGTCGACATACACCAGGGATCTATAAGGAGGATTGAAACCACTGTCTCTACTAAGGAGATGATGAGCGATCAGGATGTGAGTATTTTTGGTGATGTATGTTACGTACACCTTAAGATTCTTTTAAGTGCCACCTTGTAGCTTCCCATTTTTTTAATGTAAGGTGGCATATATTATGTATAACAGATGAGCGTCCATAGTAAGATGCCTTCTTAAAATGATTTTAGATCCTATTTTTTTTTTATATCTTTTGGGATTTTTTCAAAGTACATATTAAAATAATAATATACTACCGGAAGGACCTGGGCTCGATTCCTGGCTTCTGACAGACCATAAATTAAAAACCGCACAGATTATGTGCGATCATCTATTTAACTTGAAACATGGTGAATATAATTCTTTCTGAGTAGTATAGTTATATTTTGTAAACTTAGATGTAACTAACTGAAAACTGCTCTAAAATCGATATATGTATTTACTATTTATATGTTGCTCTTCATGTGTGCTAATGGAATTAATTTGACAACTTATAACAAAAATATAGTGTTATTAAAAGCTAATGTATCTAACAAATTTAAAGAATCGATTTCACCCACATACTAACGAATAGATTTAATCCAAACAGAAATTTTATCCCTACAATATTAGATCCTTTTTAAACCACCAAAATTGTTAATTTTACCTTCTGATAACTAAGTAACAATTATTTATCATTTCTATTAGTTTTGCCTCAAAATTTCTACTTGCAATTTCCTTAAGCATAACTCTAATTATATTCTATCAGTAACAATCAATGGAGGGTAGTTCTAAATTAACTTCACCGATCACCTCCAAAAACCTTTATCCAACAAACTCGTTAGCTACGTTAGTATGTTGGTGAGATAGTAACTAACCACATGGTGAGCGGTGAGTGACTAACCACTTAGGTGATATCGCCGGAGAACGCGCCGCCCGCGCCCGCGCAGCTCGTCGCAGATGCAGCCACTAGGTTCACTATTGGAGATTTTGACGTAAGTAACGAAAAGGGAGGGTATTTTGAAAAAAATAACAAAAAGTCTGAAACAAGGTAGAATATTTCGAAATTGGTCAGAAATTTTTGGATTTATCCATCTGTTTAAAACATTACTAAGTTGTTACAAAGTTCACTATTGGAAACTATCTTACAAGAAATAACATATAATCAGGGTATTTCGAAAAAATAAAAAAATATACCAGTCTAAGTAATTGGGGATCAATGTAGCTTTTTAATGTTGATGGAATTATTTCCTAAACTGATTGGACAGTGCTTAGATAAGAAAGTTAATTTCCATAATTCAATTTTAAATAGTTAAAAATTACGAAAGAGTAGGCTGCTAGAAAGTTTTCAATGTTAAAGGTGATATTCGGTTAAATATTGTACAAAGCTATTGTCTACCAAAGCTAAGATAAAATGAATCATTCACTTTCCTGTTGTTGTCTCATTATGTGTAGGTATTTGCCAGTAAATTAACTACTAAAATAAATGGAAGATACAAATATCAGCCATACTTTAATAGACTGATTCAAACTTTTATGCAAATTTAAATTTACAAAAAATATACATTCAAAAGTTTGAAACTAATCATAGAAGTACAAATTTTCGCGGTATTTTCAAACATAACCATTGATAACCATAGACAACACAATTTTGACAGCTTTTTTTTTAATTTACTGACAGATACCAATCGTATCGTGCTAAAATTAACTGTGTAAATACCATCCAGGGTGTGGACAGCGCTGACGAGCGGCCCGGCACACGCCTGCCAACAAGCATCGTGCGCGGACGAAATAAAAAATAAATGTTTGTTGTTTCATCTAACGCTACGCTTACTATGGAAACAAAAATTCAGCTGTTTTTTTTTATCTGTATCACGTAGTTAGAGATTTTAGTACATAAAATTGTTATAAATATTTTGTTTTAATTTATGGTTTTATATCACTCAAGTTGATAGCGTGATTGCATGAAAATTTTGTTTCCATTGTTCTTTATGCATGATACCCGCTTTTGTAAATAATATCCTTATATTTTAGTGATTGCACGCGTTTTCGTTACATTTTGTTTCGTGTTTTAGTCGTATTTTTTTTTCAGAAATATTCTATAGAGCTTGGTGTTAAAAAAGTATCCCAATATTAATGAAAATGATTATTCCACAGTCGTCAGATTCGGAACAGGGCGAGGTGCGGGCGTCCGGTACGTGCGACGTCTCGAGCAGTAGTGACGACGACATTCCAAATACGAAAAAGAAATTCTCTCCCATTCCAGGAACTAGATTCGCCTTGAAGCCCCTCGGTCTAAAACCAACCACATTCAAAATGGACGTCGTCGATGATTGACCGTTATTTTTCATTTATCTGATTCGGGCGTGTACACATTATTTTGTGTATATTACGTTGAATTTGTTACTTAATATATTTAGGTAACGGACCTTGGACCTAGTTTTGAAGATGTTACAAGTGCTTGTTTTTGAACGAAAAACAAGAATCAAACGGCGCATTCGCGCTTTTTATATCTTCCAGATTTGATTTAAGACTTTTTACTTGTTTAATCATTTTATTTGTTGTCGTATTTTATATTTTGCAATACTTTTGTAACAGATAAGTTAACAACAAAATCACAATTTTTATTATAATTCGTTTTGATGCTGTGGTTGCTATTTACAATAGTTTTTCCGAATAGCAATTCACATGTTAGTTTTAAATTGATCAAGATTGGAAACAGTTAATATGAATACTTTATTTACTAGTAGGTACTAGACAGACAAATATTGGCCAAATCGAAATAGAGTTCGACCTTACGTCGTTCTTAAACGTTTTGCTTTTAAAAATATTTCACTATTTCTATCGGAGCTAAGCTGATATCAATACTCGTTGTAAAAACTAGAGAAGTTAAGAAAAGTGCGATTTGTAAATAAATATTAGATACGTTAGCTTGTAATTCGTAATTTATTGCCTAGTTTTCATGCCGTTGACTATTATGGTATTTAGGATTATTTTGTCGAAAAATTCGATCTACCAAAAACAACGGAATTACAATACATATTTTAAAGCTACAGGTTTGCAGCTTGACGTTTATTAGTCTATAATATCTCTTCAATAATGAATTAATAACTGCTTGTCAAACTCGTCTGTGTGGATCCACCTTTACATCTGGTGGAATTAATTGCCAGTAACAAATACACCAAAGAGAAAAAAAAACAATTTTAGGGAAAAATCAGGAGATTACCTAAATAAAGATTACAGAGACGAGAGGTTTGAAGTGGATAGTTATCTAGAGATCAAATATACAGTATACCTACTAAAAATTAATGAAATAAAACATTTACCTAGTGAATTATAAATTGAATATAAAATAAATGTTTCTCTGATAGATAAGCATTGTTTTGCCAAAAACTAAAGCAATAGTCTCAATGTTCTTGATTTGTAAGAAAATTTATTTTAATTCAACCTACTTATTAGGTATATTCGTTATTAATATATCATCAGCTTTTAATGTTGTGATTCATATTTCAAAACAAATTCGTATTTTTTTTTCTTTTTTATATAACTACGTTTATAATAATTTTTATTATTAAAAAAAATATTTTTTAAATTATTATTTTTAAGAAAACCTCAAATAATTATTGCATAATTGTAATTCATACAATTCGCAACAACATATTCTAAATCATGAAATACTAAATAGGGAAACGAAAGACAAATAATAATTAAATAATTAGAATATCAATCGAATCATGAATAAAATTGTTAACATCAATTATTATAATTATTAATTAATGTAGATAAGTGGGTTTTTAGGTCCTTTTCTCTTTTTAATAATAAAATATTTAAAAATCGTTTTTTTATTGCAACGACTCTACGTGGCATAAAAAATTTACCCCATGTTTGAAGAATGCATTCAGGAGCGAAAAAGTATTGTTGTTGAATGTTGGTATGGATTGTAAACCATGAAATTGGTGAGGTATTAATATCGAAAAAGCAAAGGTTATACCTATAGGTTCGAGAAATTTCTAGAAGGATAAGTACGTTTTAAACGAAATTGAGGGTATGCTAGTCACTTTATAGGTAACTTTAGTACGAACGTATAGCCTGGCTATAGTAAATATTAAGGCGGTCGTACACGGACTGCTCGAGCAGTTAACGGCTGAGCGTCGTACACGGACTGCTCGAGCATTTAACGGCTGAGCGACGTACACGGACTGTTGTAGCGACAGCTGTTGACAGACAAACCGCACAGTCAAGCCGTCCGCGTCGGTCTCAACTGCTTGAAGCGGTCCGTGTACGATCGCCCTTAAATAGGAAAATATTTGATTATTTTATAAACTCAAAACTGTTAATGTGGATATATTTGAATTTCGCGCGCTTCAAACAATAAAGAAAAAAAAAATAAAGAAAATAAAGAACAACACCACAGTCACACAGAGCATAATGAAAACAGAACTGATTTTGTAAAATAGTAAAATTACGGACAGATGATCTTTTTTAAAGATCTATTAGGAAGAAAAGTTCTGAATTTTAATTTACTTCCAAAATTTTTTTCTCATAATTTCTAAGTCACTTTTTAAAAACGTTACAAAAACCAAAATTTGTTCTAAACTATTGATAATAAATAGTACTGTATCTCAATTTTATGATAAAAATTAACTGTTTAAAATGCAAAAGCAATGTAACTGAAGACTTTAGACTTTAGTCAACATTACCGAATACTATCGTAATTTATTGTTAATTGATGTTATAATGAAACTATTTTATTAAAAACAAACTATGTATTAACTTCAAACTATTGGTTTCTTTAGCGATGCCATATAGAACTATTCAACCATAGACTAAGTACTACCTATTACGCAGTTATATCTAATCTGTGGTTATGTCAACTTTTTAGCCACTTACAATTTAACAAAATAGTTTCATTAAGCTCAATAAAACCTTTAAATAAATAATTGTAAGACGAGCACTGTTATTTTAAAGCAGTTTAACTTGTTTATCGCTCAAAAGAGCAATAGTGTTTGTTCCGTAGATAGCTTTGGGATGACATCCCGATTTAGACGTAGTCAAACTGATGTTATTCATAAGAATTACGAAATGCAAATAAAATTATGCCACCGATCATAGTGTCTTTTTATTATTACCTACCTACTATAATAACTAAAACAAGGAATATTATTATATTGTTACTTGCAGAAGCAATTTCAGCGGTCATATCGCACTTGACCACACAGCTGTATAAATGATAATATGATAGTCAGCCTTAGATCATTACTTAATGATCTAAGTAGTCAGCCAATAACAAAGGGAGGGTAGTTAGGCCATACGTGGAATTTTATTTTGATGTAACGATGGTTCTAAATTCTGTAAACTTGATTATATGATATTATTTTAATTTGTAACAATTATTTATAATCTGAGTTCATCCGGGGATAAACATTATTATAAAATACTATAATTTATCTCCTCCTCATAAACAATAGACAAGCCGACCGAGCTTTCGCAATTTTTAAAGCCTCTGGCTTAATAACCGGATTATGGAAAAGAGAATAGAAAAAATACACATATATAATAATTGTACATCATTTATTCTAATAATTTTATATTGGGTGTCAATATTGCACTTAAAGAATTAATTTTATTAACTCTAATTAATTTTTACATAAGAGAGAATATATTCGACATCTGTGTAACTTATTTTTTTAATTAAAATATCAGATTAAGTATATTGTCAACAATAAATCAAAATTATTAACAAAAAAATATATAAATATCAGGCTTACATTAAATAATTTAAAAATTTAGCCATTCATCATATATTAAGAGAAATATATATAAATTAAGTACAATGTATTCAATGCTTTTTATTCGTAAATTTAATCTAATAAAGATTATAACATTTAAACCACATATAGTAAACTTATTATGTTCTCTTAGGGCTCGCGCATACATACAATTTTCGTATCGACTGAACTACATAATCGAGTTGTGTACTCGTTTAAAGTCCACCCGACTAAATTGTTTAGTCGATGGAGGTGCGCATACAATCGATTTCAGTCTATTTATATCCCGAACAAATCTAACAGCCTTCTGTAACCAATTCTCGAATCAAGGCGATAAGGACCATTTAGAGTAAGTTACATACTAAGTAAGTTACAAACATAAGTTTAGGTTAGGTACTCATTCATTGCATTCAAAGTTTGAGCGTGTGGTCTTCCAGGATGTGTTTCGCTAATTGTTTTTTGAATACAATGAATGAGTTTACACTTTTTAATTTGCTTGGCAATCCGTTATAGAAACGTGCTCCCTCGTATGTTGCCGTTCGCCTTCCATAATTCGTTCGGATCTTCGGGAGGGCAAGATAGCTAGCTCGTCTATTAGGATAGTGGCGATTTGATGTTGAGAATATTATATTTGTATTTATGTTTTTATGTAGCGCTTTGTGGATGAACATACACGTATTATAAAAGTATAATTGTTTTAAATTCATTATTTTAGTATCGTCGTAGATTTTATTTGTAGAAGTTAAAAAAGGATATTTAAAAATGGTTTTAATAATTTTATTTTGTAAAATTTGTAGTGGCGCTAATTTATTTTTGTAAGCGTTACCCCATACTTCTATTAAATACATTAGGTGAGGTTTGACTAACGTGTTGTAGATGGTGTGGCGTAATTTATGAGGAATGCAAGAAGTGATATTACGCAGAGATCTAAGAAGTGCTGATAATTTATTTTTTAGGTGGTCGATGTGATAATTCCATTTTAGAGAGCTGTCGATTCGCAAACCTAGGTATTTCTCGTGGGTTTTATGTTCTAATACAACACCGTTACAACCTTGTCATCTACACTAATAGTATAAAGAGGAAAACTTTGTTTGTTTGTTTGATTGAAATGAATAGGCTCATAAACTACTGGACCGATTTTAAAAATTCTTTCACCATTCGAAAGCTACATTATCCACGAGTTATATAGGTATATATTATCACGCTAAGACCAACAGGAGCGGAGCCACGCGGGTGATACCGCGCGGCACAGCTAGTTTAAACATAAAGTTATAGCTTGTGCTTTGCTTTACATACGTTTTAAAAGAAATAGTAAAATTCGAATCCACTTCCAATGCTAAAGCGAGACTACACAGTCGCGGATCAACTGTTTAGTCGATTGCGCACTTCAATAGGTTGCAATTAGGGAATGCAAACCGGTTTCACCGAAATTCGAAAACCCGGGTTTTTGTGATATTTTAAACGATAAAAAAACACCGGAAGGAAGTTAGCGCGGAAAGTTTTTTTTTTTAATTATTAATATCTCAAAAAATTGCTCCTTAAATGCTCCATCAGAATCTGTAATTGCTCCACTTCTATAATTATTAGTTTATTTATAATTAATTTTTTAAAAAATCCAAATACTGAAAACTTGATTTCCCTATAGAATGAAAAATATTCACTTTTCATAAAAAATTTTTTTGCAAAAAAATTGCTCCTTAAATGCTCCATCAGAATCAGTAATTGCTCCACTTCTATAATTATTAGTTTATTTATAATTAATTTTTAAAAAAATCCAAATACTGAAAACTTGATTTCCCTATAGAATGAAAAATATTCACTTTTCATAAAAAATTTTTTTGCAAAAAAATTGCTCCTTAAATGCTCCATCAGAATCAGTAATTGCTCCACTTCTATAGTTATTAGTTTATTTATAATTAATTTTTAAAAAAATCCAAATACTGAAAACTTGATGTCCCTATAGAATGAAAAATATTCACTTTTCATAAAAAAATTTTCCAAAAAAATTGCTCCCGATTTGCTCTATCAATTACAAAAAAAAAATTATTTAATACTGATAATTTTTACAATAATTAACTGAAAAACTATGTTTGCATAGTAAACTACTGCGCTGTGACGTCATCAATTATTGTCGTTGCGACGCATAAGGGCCATATTTACATGTATCAGCACTGCAGCGATATGTATAGACCTTAATGTTTATGTTTTCTTATTTATATTATTCACTAGATTTCCGCCCGCGGCTTCGCCCGCGTTTTCAAAGGAAAACCCGCATAGGTAGTTCCCGCTAACGCAAACGATAGCAACTTGACACCGAAAGATGAAACAAACGACTGAAACACAAATTAATTGATAATTACTTGAAGTTTTAATAATACGAATAAACGTACGAGTTTAGGGATGGGTAGGGAAATGTTTATAAAAATACCTATAATAAGAATGATTTAAATAGGTACATAATAATATCTGTTCCTTGAAATTTTGCTAGATGAAAACTCAATAATTAAAATATGGCGCCTAGACATTCTTAGAGTATAATTAATAGCAACATAAGGTAAGTACTAAGTATTAAATAATAATATTATTATTCCCAGCATTAAACTTATTAATGTCATTTTAAGGTAATTAATCATATTAAATAGTTGCTCTTTTAAAATCATGTCAATATTACATATTATTCTGTAACTTATATCTAACTTCATAATATATCATTTTCATCTTCCATATATTCCTTAATGCTATAATAGGCTCTCTGAACTAATATATTTTTTACATGAGTTTTACCTGAATTTAGCACTACCAAACTCTTTAATACAATGTGGAATTCTGTTGTAAAAGCGTATACCTAGACCCATAAATGAATTTTTAACTTTGGCTAACCGGTAAAATGGCATTTCAATTTTATTTCTGTTCCTTGTGCCATAACAGTGTTTATCTCCTACTCTTGTGTGTAAGTCGGCGTTTTTGTGTACATGCAAAATATTATTAAATATATACTGTGATGGTACAGTAAGGATACCAGTATTCTTAAAGAGATCTCTTAGCGAGTCCCGAGGTCCGAGAAATTATATATAGAGCGAATGGCTCTTTTCTGTAAGATAAATATAGTTTCTATATCTGCTGCCCTGCCCCATAGTAGAATTCCATAGGACATAATACTTTTTATACACCATTACAATTAATCTAATATTGATTGTGTTCATTGGTTACATTTTTAAAATCTTCGTGTTTTATAAATTTATAAAGAATAGAAAAAATTCGATCACGAGGCGGGACTCGAACCCGCATAATTTCGTGATCGAATGTTTATATTCTTTATATTTATAAATTTATATTTATAAAGCCAAATTA
Source organism: Colias croceus (assembly GCF_905220415.1). Lineage (NCBI taxonomy): Eukaryota > Metazoa > Arthropoda > Insecta > Lepidoptera > Pieridae > Colias > Colias croceus. The sequence continues at coordinate 5,093,394 of NC_059558.1, read as the reverse complement.
ATAAATCATTTACGTGATTCTTTTTTTGTTCGATGCGGGATGGTGTCGAATTGGTCCCATAAAAATTTTATTAGGATAGGCCCAGTATTTTATTTTATGAGCATTTTTGTCTGTATTTGTAAATGTTGCAAGTGCAAGTTTGAAGTCGGTTGTTTTTAACGCAGTTATGTCTTGTATGTAAAACCTTTTGTCAAAAATAAAATTCTTTATAATTAGCACATATTTTATTATTTATACTCTAGTGAAAAATTTTCAGGTGATTATATAAAAGTAGGGCTCAATTTTTTCGCGAACCCTACTTCTAAATAATTACCACTCTTCAATAATTTAAAACTCCTTGACTGAATCCCTTCACACCCTAAAATAAAAAGTGCCTATTAATTTTTCTTATAGTAAACAGAAATTCAAATTCAATTATAAAAATACTTATTACCGATTTAATACTTTGATGATAATTGATAGTAGAAATATTTATTACTAACCTTGATATTGTTGTGGACATGATGAAATGTCTCCATATTATGTTATATGTAATATATACGATGGTATACAAAAATTATTATCATTCGAACCTGCAATCCTAACTTGAAGACTCAATAAAACAAAAATTATAATTATTTCTTATTATTCTTATCATCAGAACCCTTTAGTTTCTGTGATCTGTGATCAGAACCAAATAATTACATGATAATAATTAATAACCTTTTAAGTAATACCATCCTACTAATCTATACTTCTATACTAATATTATAAAGAGGAAAGGTTTGTATGTATGTATGTATGGTTTTCACGCATAAACTACTATACCGATTTTGATGAAATTTGGCACAGACAATCTTTAGACCCTGAGAAAGAACATAGGATACCTTTTATTGCGAAATATGTACCACGGGCGAAGCCGGGGCGGACCGCTAGTAATATAATAAATGCGAAAGTTTGTGAGGATGTGTGTGTGTTTGTTACTCATTCACGCAAATACTACTGAACCGATTACAATGAAATTTAGCACACATATAGACCGTAACTTGGATTAACACATAGGATAGGTTTTATCCCGGTAATCCCACGGGAACGGGAACTATGCGGGTTTTCCTATGAAAACGCGGGCGAAGCCGCGGGCGGAAATCTAGTGAATAATATAAATAAGAAAACATAAACATTAAGGTCTATACATATCGCTGCAGTGCTGATACATGTAAATATGGCCCTTATGCGTCGCAACGACAATAATTGATGACGTCACAGCGCAGTAGTTTACTACGCAAACATAGTTTTTCAGTTAATTATTGTAAAAATTATCAAAATTAAATAATTTTTTTTGTAATTGATAGAGCAAATCGGGAGCAATTTTTTTGGAAAAAAATTTTTTATGAAAAGTGAATATTTTTCATTCTATAGGGAAATCAAGTTTTCAGTATTTGGATTTTTTTAAAAATTAATTATAAATAAACTAATAATTATAGAAGTGGAGCAATTACAGATTCTGATGGAGCATTTAAGGAGCAATTTTTTGAGATCTTAATAATAATAAAAAAAAAACTTTCCGCGCTAACTTCCTTCCGGTTAAAAAAACTCGGTTATTTTTAACAAGTTTCCGGTTTTTCGGTATTTTCGGTTTTTTTGTAACGGCAACACTATAGCACTGTCAAAGTGACATTTGTGAAGCAAAACCGCCAACCGTTTCAACTGTCATCATAATTTTCTTATAAGAGATGTTTGTTTCTAAGATTTAATAAGTTTTGACTATTTTAAAAGTATAAATTATAGAAACAATAGTGAATTAATCGTAAAATTCAAGTGTTCATCGTACAGTACTGGTGTTTTTGTAAGTATTTTATTGGTTTTGTATGCAGTTTCAAATTGTTTTGTGTAACACTAATAATGGACTAAATTATGATTAAACTATTAGTTAAAGGGTGCATTATGTTATAATTATTTATTGTTATATGCTATTGCTAGCTACATTGAATGATATTTGCACAGAACAGAACATACAATGTCGGTCTTACTTGCTAATGCAATAGTCACATTTTTAACCGCATTAATTTTAAAAAGGCACTAAAATCTATTTGAAAAGGCATGAATTCTAGCTTAAGCGCAATTTTTTTTGTTGCTGATGATCGCTCGACCGATACTTAATATAAAAATGTACGTAATTACAAATTTCTTATCGCTTAGGTCTGTTATATTCCGTAATCTGTTGCTTTCAGTTCAGTATGGGGGACTTTGTGGAAAACACGAAAAAGTCTGAAAATAAAACTAGCGTGTGGCTACACTTTTTAAAATCGAAGACTAAGTCTGAAGCTAAGTGCAAGCATTGCAATAAAATACTTTTGACTTCCGGAGGTTCAACATCGGCACTCCGAAATCACTTAAAAAATAAACATTTGATTTCATTAGATTCTTCAAAAATAGCCCATCAGCAGCTAGAAAATGAAGAGGCTACACCTTCAACTTCTAAGAAACCAAAGAAAATTACAGAATATCTCACAACTTCTGACTCTATGGAACTAACTATTTCAAGAATGGTTACTCTGGATGGTATAGCTTTCAGGGTATTTGCTAATTCTGCTGATTTAAGGAGACTGTTCAAAAAAAGTAACTATGCCCTTCCAGCCTCAGCTAACACAATAAAAAATATTGTCATGAAATGCAGCCAGAATGTCAAAGATGAAGTCAAATGTGTGTTAGCTTCTTTAAAAAAGGACGGAAAAAAATGTTCTTTGACGGCAGATGAATGGGTGTCTACTCGCAATCGTCGTTATATGAACATTAATTTGCATTCTCCAGACTTAAACAATAAAGAACATATCAACTTAGGACTTGCTCGAATAGAGGGGTCAGCCACAGCCATAAAGTGCGCTAATGTTTTACAAACACGACTTCAAGAATTTGATTTGTCTCTCGAAGACGATATTTCTGGGCTGACTAGCGATGCAGCTGCAGTGATGATGAAAATGGGGAAATGTTTACCCGTACATCATCAACTTTGCTATGCCCATGCCATACAATTAGCCGTGCTAGATGTACTCTATAATAAAAAAACAGTAGTTGATGAAAGGTCATGTGGAGATGATGAAGGAACGGAAATAGAAGGCATTAATTTACATCAATCTGATTCAGACGAAGAAGATGACGAAGAAGATGGTATTGTATTTGAAACAGATAATAGGCAACAATCAGATGTTTCTAATCAGCACTACAAAGATATCATTCAAAGGGTTAGAAAAGTAGTTAAGTTGTTCAGAAAATCTGCAACTAAAAATGATGTGATGCTACAGAAATATGTGAAAGAGAAGTTTGGTCGGGAGTTGTGTGTGATCCTTGATTGCAAAACTCGTTGGAGTTCACTGTGCAATATGATTATTAGATTTTTAGAACTCTATGAGTGTATACAAAAAGCCTTGCTTGATTTAAAGTCGGACATCCGTTTCACTGACAACGAAATCACTTCTCTAACATAATTGAAAGATCTACTTGAAACAGTCAAAGGAGTTGTAGAAGTACTATGTTTAGAAGATGCAACTCTTCTTACAGCCGATACTGCATTCAAATGTTTGTTTAATAAACTATCGGGCTATAACAGTGTACTGAGTTCTGAACTGCATGCAGCTTTAAAGAAGAGGATCGGAGAAAGATACCTTTTAATTCAAGGCGTCTTGAAATACTTAAACGACGCTCAAGATTTTTTCGAAGATGAATCTATTTTTCCTAAACCGACGGTAGAGTTTATAAAAAGTATTGTTACGAAAATTGCTTTCGACGATGATGAAAACGTTCCTTTGGCATCACATGTAAATTTAGCCATTTCTGCTCCTGCATTCAAAAGTTTTAAAGAGGAGCTTTTACATAAATTGAAACCAACTAAAAGTAATGCTGCCCCTAGTTTGTTTGCATCCAATTTAGAAAAGAACAAAATGGTTTATGTGAAATGGCGTTACACGAAAATGGCGGTGGTCGCGGAAAATTGTTAACAAAGGCATACCAAGCTCTTATTACTATCAAGCCGACAAGTGTCGAATCAGAACGAGCATTTTCTACAGCCGGTTATTTTTGTAATAAGATAAGATCTCGTTTAAATGACTCTTCTCTGGATGCTTTGATTTTCTTAAGATCTCATTTCCTTTCCAAAAAGTTTTAAGTTTTCAGATAATTTATGCTCTTTTATTAGTTGATTTATGTCTTTATGAATCTACTATTTTTATATGATTATATTGTTTTGCTTAGTTTAGGTTTAGGTTAATAGCATTTTTATTGTTATTTGTAGGTGGATAGGTGGATGCACTAGATAAAACGTTCCTAAAATACTTTAAAAAACCTTTTTAAAAGCAATGTTTATTAAGTTAAGAATTACATTTTTATAAGTTAATTTGTTAATTTCAATATTTTAGTTTAGCGAATTACTTTGTCTAAAGTTGATTATTGTAAAACTGATTCCTATTTCCTACTTCGTAATAAATAAACTAAACATTTTATATTTGTTTCCATGTAATTTATTTAAAAAAGTACTTACAAAAAAAAACTCATTTTAAACTCGATTTCACCGAAAACCGGGTTTTTTGAAATAGAACTCGAAAAAAAACCCGGGTTTTAATTTTGGCGGGTTTTGCATTCCCTAGTTGCAATACACAATGAATGCGTGTTCGATAGTTATCCAACTATGTAATCAAAAGCAAATCGATACGGTTTTTTTACTTTTTTATCGATCAACTATCGTGTTCACAGTATGCGCTACAGTAAGTAAGAATTAAGTAATTATTTATAGGTAAGAAATTGGAAATATATAAACAAATCTCATTCTACAAACATAATATCATAAGGTCAACATTATAAATTTATAATACTATATTCTTAAGCAATAATATCAAAATTAGGTTTGCAAAATGGAAATTTCTTCCTCATCTAAAGATACATTTTTTATATAAATCAAAATATTATAAAACGGGAGGCTAACATATTTTGTTATAAAAATAGGTCCAGAGGACACGGATTTACACTAAGATACACGAATGTGTTCGTTCTTATCTTTGCTTATTTATTTATTTTATTCTAAGAATCAATATACACACTACATAAACATAATATGTATTTATAAATATAACCGTTGTGTAGTCTAGTATATAATACATATGTTAATTAGTCTTATTTCTACAAATTCTGCTATCAAAGTACATTAATAAAATCTATGCCCCAAATTTTCTCATTATATGAGATGAATGATAAAACATATTTACATTTTATGGGGCAAATTAAGTACATAATAAAGTATTTAAATACATATATAAATAAAATACTGATTATATGATATTTGAATGTCATAAATCACGTTTAAACATTTTTAACTTAAATATAACATACCTGCTTGTTTAAAATGCTAAATAATTTCAGTTAAAAGTGCAAAAAAGCAATAAATAGTACATATACCGCAATTTAAACTAGCTTAAATTCGATGATATTTAAGCCTCGTGTTATGGTAAACATTTGTTTAACAGTTGCCACTCGGGATTCGAGAAAGAAAATTTTAAATTACAACATCAACTCTGCAACATGCAGATTGCCCGAAAGATATTTCCAATTAGATATTTAGTTTAATAGCATTGAAACAGAAGACGTAGGATGTCCCAACACATAAAACCGAAAGAGTAGAATAAATTCGATTGCTCTGTCGGGATTACGGGTGACCGAGAGTTCACCCGGCACGGGCGAAAGCCGCGGATTCGAACCCTGCCTCGTGATCGAATTGTTTCTATCTAATATATAAAATTCTCGTATCACAGTTTTCGTTGCCATACTCCTCCGAAACGGCTTGACCGATTTTGATGAAATTTTTTGTGCTTATCTGGTATCTATGAGAATCAGCCAACATCTATTTTTCATATGTACCACGGGCGAAGCCTGTGCGGACCGCTAGTTCTTTATAAATTTATAAGCATTTGAATGCCATAAAACCAAAAATATCAAATTCAACATGATCCAATTTTGCCTAACAAATGTTTACCATGAAAATCAGGCTTTAGATTTCAATAGAATCATGAGTGGTCACCTTTAACAACTTGCCATACCTATTTTTTATGTTTGTAAATTTTTCTACACAATAAATAATACATAAGTAAAATTCCAATAAATAAGTACATAATATTAAATATTTTTGATAAATTAATTTGCTTTCAATCAGATCATTTTAGGTGGTTTTTATCTAAACATACTAGTTTTAAAGAAATGCTTATCCTTATAGAATTAATAATTATGATTAATATAATCAAATCTAAAATCATTTTAAGAAGCTACACAATGACATTTTATGAAATTAATGGAATCTCTTGAAGATGGAAATTGTATTGAATTTCGTAAGCCCTTCGTACGGTCAAACGGATTTGAAGAGACAATTCAAATTGTGTTTTTTTTCACAAACATTTTCATTAGATCAAGAAAAAGCGGTAGAGACAGGTGTCCAAAAACATTATAAATTGTTATCCAATTCTTAATTAACAGCACATTTGTAAATATTTTAATCTGTCCTATTTTAACAAAAAAAATGTTTGACCGTCACTGAAGGCTCTTACACAAGAAGCTTATATCTAATGCACTGGAGATTGCACTATGAACGTTGACTTGTCACGGGAAGGTATGACCTTGAATGACGCCTGGTTGTTTTTTTGTCCCTTTCACACCAACTTGCCAAGTTAGGTGTGATGAAGGAACAACCAGGCGTCATTCAAGGTCATACCTTCCCGTGACTTGTCAACGTTCATAGTGCAATCTCCAGTGTATTAGATATAAGCTTCTTGCTCTTACATAACCGCTAGGGTTACCAGTGCCAAAAATCTCTATGGATGATAGCAAAAAGGGCATAGATTAAAAAGGTAATGTTACATCGCGTCACTTCGATTATTTTTCTGCGTAAGTTTACTTAACGTACTCAATTGTGGGAACGCCGTTTTATTTTGAACCGGGTTTAGTTTTGACGTCATAAAAATGAATGGTTCATATAATGACGCTCGGTCCATGGCGGATACTTCGAAATGCCTTACCTTCTCTCTAGCGCACCAGTTGGACGCTTTCGAGCATGTGTTTTCAAGACTGTTGACTACATCTGGGCCTGTTCGATTCCCGATTACTAGCATTACGACCTGAAATAAAGAAAAGGAGAAGTATTAATTTCTTATAAGAATAAAAGTAACAAAATACATTTCGAAACAAACATAATATAATTAATTTTGAATAACATAACATCTATATATTGCTTGGATTTATGTTATCAAAATTAAACTTATATTAAAACTAGCTTTCCGCCCACGGCTTTTCTCGTTCTGTATAAAACCTCCAACAATCACTCTGTCTATTGAAAAAACGCATCAAAATCCGTAGATTTATACAATGCTACTGTGGCTGAAAGCGACTATGATTTAAACTAGGTGGTTCACCAAAGTATGTATGTATACATACTTTTTTACACACAAATAACAACCCACACATCATTTCATGTTAACATTAAATACATTCAATAGTCTATTTTCACTCTTAGTTAAAAAAATATATTTTTTAAGTATGTGTGTAATTCCTACCTCCTTTTTATCCTTATTCCTATCAATATCCTTCTTCAAATACATAAGTACGTCGAGGGACTCCGGTCGCGTAGTGTCATACACCATCACGAAGCCCTCTGCAAAGCCAAGGTAATGCCTCTGGAGTACTTGGTTGGTTGTCAGCTGCATTGTCGGTGACTGTGGTGGACCTATATGAAATGGATTATAAGATTTTTGAGTTATACAACAAAACATGTTGAAGAATTATAAATTTATTTCTAGACCTATATGAAATGAATAGGGAGAAGCTTGTATGGAGTGGTACATTCAACAATAAAATTAATTGCTTAAAATCTGAATTTCTACAAATTTAAATGTACTTATAATACACTTTTTAAATCTAATTACAATTATTTTAATTACACCCAAATTGTATTGTATGGAATTAATAAAATCATATACATGTATATTGAACTAATTATCTTCATAATGTGTGCCTTTAAATAGATACAATAGTCTGATTTAAATTATCCAATAAGAAATAGCCTTGCTAAAGAATATGATAAACAAGTTCAGTAATATTCCAACTTACACTACCTTGTTTTTCTACGAACTGACTGACTGCCGCACGTCATCTAAATGGGAAATATCAAATAACAAGCCATTTCAAATTTTCAACCTAATAAGACATGAAAATTACCTTATATTATGGAATGTAAACCAAATAGTATCAAAGACTTTGACTGCCTTTGTTAATATTTTTAATTATTTTCTCTTTGGACAATGCGCAGCCATCAGGAACTAAAGCCGCATAACTATATTATATATACAAAATGTCAAAATTAAGAGGTTTATAAGGTATTTGTTAAAGAATGATAAAAACTTTAAAATATTGATAGCAACACCTTGCAGAACAATTTAATACTTTTGACGGATTGAATAATTAAAGACTTATTCCTTTAGAAACATTAAGACTTTCTTTACTAGTTTTAAAGTGCAGTGATTTATATAATACAGTGAAGTAAAGAGCTCTATCTCAAAACATGTTTATAATTTGTAATTTGCACAAATAATATTCTATATATCTTTTGATACACCATTTTCCATTTTGATATTTTTCAAATACTGTGTGTAAATTACCTTGAAGTAGATAATTTTTTAAACTTTGTCATCATACAATTTCTTTATGCTAAAAAAAATAATTTTAATATGAGTCATTTCTTTAGACTTATTAAATACAAAGAAATTACAAATTAAAGACTCCTTACATATTGGATTTAAAAGATAATATTGTGTACTCTAATGTGATAAATTGTTACAATATATTTATCCTATAAGGTCCTTAATTTCCGATTATAATACTTACGTAAAATCAAATTTAAGCATAAACCAATTATGTACAATCCTTAAAATTATTGTTGTGCGAAACAGGCAGCATTTGTGTTGTTACGTGTTCTTAAATATTATATACAAAGCTTCAGCAGGAAAAGCTCTATTTAATTGAAGTTTTTAAACCTTTTAACTCGCCTGTGAGGGGGGGCTCCAAGCCCGCAGTGTCATAGAAACATACGCGTTCTTTTGTGCCTCGATCTGTTTCTATATTGGCCACATAAATATCTTCGATAGTGGGGTAAAACGATGACTTCAAATTCACGCTGCCATATATAAGCTGTTCTAATATCGCAGTTTTCCCCACACCTTTCATGCCACATACGACTACTTTGCTAGTTTTACCCATGTTTAGATTTTTATAACTTTCACTTCATAACTTTAAGTTTTATAGCCCACGTACCTACTTAAAAATGAAAGAGAAGAAAATGTTTTAGATTTATATAAGGAAACAGTTACGGAATTTACTGCACATAAATACTCAATATATTAAAACCGCAATTCCATTAGCATGTATATAATTCGGAAAATTTTACACCGAATTTAGATTTAGAAAATAAACAGATTTTTCTAACTGTCATATGACGACTATAAGTTCTGACATTGACAAATTTTAGAAAAATTCTTGCCACATTAGAAAATATTATCGTTCTGAAAGTCGATTTCTTGTCGTGGTTCAATTCAATATTTTAGTTTATCGTGGTTATTGTCCTTGTTTTATAATTTATTGTCAGTTGTCACTTGTCAGATGTTATTTGTCAACAGTTGACAGCATGGCGGCCAGCACAGTGGATTCGGAAATCACAAAAAGTGATAAATATTCAATATTATTACCAACTTACAACGAAAGAGAGAATCTACCTATCATTATATGGCTAATTATTAAATATCTGGACGGAAGGTACTACTTTTATTGACTTTACGCTAGTTCATTACGTGTTCCAATCTTATTCATGTTTTGCAATAGCACTATCTGATTTTCAGTGGAATAGATTTCGAAGTGATAGTAATAGATGATGGGAGCCCCGACGGTACATTGGATATAGCAAAACAGTTGCAAGACATCTATGGATCTAATAAAATAGTCCTTCGTCCTCGTGAAAAAAAGTTGGGCCTAGGAACTGCCTATATACACGGAATCAAACATGCTACCGGCAATTTTATTATTATTATGGATGCTGATTTAAGTCACCATGTAAGTAAAGTTTAAAAACGGCTTTGTATATTTTTTTCAAGCTAGATTTGAAGCCCTTGGTCACAAAGTCTATTATACTTAATTGGAAATTTCAGTGAGTTATCCATAGTTTTGTAGTGAATTACAATAAGTACTGGAACAATGTTATTATGTCACTCAGTATCAACACTATACGCCTATTAAAATATTTTTTAAGTTTGTTCATTGGTCAATAATACCAGCATAACTTTAATTGGTATCTGAAGACCCTAAAAAAAATATTTAACAATAGAATTGTTACAATGGATTTTTTATATTTTTTATTTCAGTTCAAAGTAGTTATATATTTTGTTATATAAATTTTCATTTATTGTCAACAGCCAAAATTCATACCAGAATTCATAGAACTACAGAAAGAACATGACTATGACATAGTGACTGGTTCCCGCTATATTAGTGGTGGTGGAGTGTATGGATGGGATTTCAGGAGGAAGCTGATTTCCAGAGGAGCAAATTTCCTCACACAGACACTCCTTAGACCTGGTGTTTCTGATTTAACTGGCTCTTTTAGGTAAGAAACTTCTATATTCTAATTATTATCTTTTAATGCAGTTATATTTCTTTTTAAAAATATAGGAATGTTTCCTTTCAGCAAAATTTGCTATCTTCAGTATTTCATGTACTTTCCCATCATGGCCCATCGTATATTTCCACACTGTATATGTGATAAATTATTGTTTATTTGCAATCCTCACAAACATGCATCATAATTAAATGAAATGTAAACCATTTTAAAATATGTGGACTACAAACACTAGTTTTATTGATATTTATCCAAAAACACTGAAGGCTTAAGAAAAATTGTTAGTCATGAGATACTTACAGTATTTATTTTATTTTTTACAGATTATACAAAAAAGATGTGCTACAAAAATTAGTGGAAAGCTGTGTGTCAAAAGGTTATGTGTTCCAGATGGAAATGGTGATAAGGTAAAAATAATCATTTTTACTTTTGTATATTAGTTAAAAAATTGCTGCTTTGGTAATCAAGAACTTTTGGGTTTATGGGAGCTTTTCACTTTAAAGATTGATATACCTCTATGTAATATGATGCAGATTCATATCACATATTAATTTTATATACCAGTGTATCCAATCATGGAATACATACATTTTTATGTGGCCAAATATAGGTACTATTTGGAAATAGTAAGTATACTTGGTAAGATTAAAATCATAAGTTCCTATCTACAAGTACAAACTTAAGTTACTGTTCTCGTAAACCCGTCCGACTAGGGCCCTTCCGGCCTCCTCCACTCAAGCGACAGCCCAAGCCGAAGTCCCGTCAAGGGGGGGACGCCCTTGCGCATGTCCTCACCAGGGTGAACCTTCAGTTCACCCAGGCGTCCGCGTTAAAATGTAGAAGCCCTTCTGGCTAACATTGAGAGACACCAAACAAAAAAAAATGTTCTCGTAAAATATGTTTATTACATATTTTAATTTATATTATATTGTTACAGAGCAAGGCAGCTAAACTTCACTATTGGAGAAGTGCCAATAACTTTTGTAGATAGAGTGTACGGTGAATCCAAGTTAGGAGGTACTGAGATTGTGCAGTTTGTGAAAGCCCTATTATATTTATTTGCTACTACATAATATTTTTTATATTAAAACGTTAAGAACTTATGTATGTCTTATTATCTTTTTTGTTTAAATACTTTATACTCGTTTAAGCATTTAAATTTTTGGTGGAAATGGTATTTTGAGTCAATTACCCATAAATACAATAATTGTCAAGATTGACTATATAATAGTACTTGTTGGGTATATAATTGTATCTTTGTATACACTAGACTCAACCACTTATATTATAGTTCTAATAATTCAATTGGGACACACCCATTGAGTGCTTACATCAAAAGTTATTATATTAATACATATTACTAAATAAACGTTTTGTATTATTTCAAATAACTTGTTGTTTTTTAAAAATATAGTGAACTAGGCCAAGGTTTCCTTTATAGCAAAATTTTGGTGCTGACAACACTTAGGAAAACATAATATTAATAGATACATTACTAGAAGTAAAAACACTCAAGCCTGATACTCTACAGTCTATTGAATGATAATGATTAATATTATTTATATGTACTTTTTTATGTGTCTGATACTCTGTAAAATTTGATTGAATAAATGGTCCATTAGTTATATTTTCACAGATAAATTAGTACAATTATATAAGTAACTATATTTGTATATTATGGAAATAAATAATTTGTATAAAATTTGTATTTTAATTTGCATCCACGGCCAGTACAAAGTATACAGTCCACAGTATAATGAAGATAGTGTTGCCAGCAAGCTAAAAGACAGTGAATGTCACCTATTAGTTAAGAAGTATCCATAAATAAAATTCCTCCTTACACTAACGGGCCAGTGTCTATATCTTAATCATCAAACATCTATTTATTTTAATATCACGCTTACTGCCGCCTTTCGGTGCCTCCATGCCACCACACTGTGCACTGGTACAGTACGATTCAAACTTAATGGCGGCTCGGAACATCGAACGATCTGATGCGCACTAAGAGCAATGCGCAGAATACAATTTTAGATATTACCGGAACGTTAAAGGTTGGATACCTGCGCGCTCGTGCATTTTCAGCTAACTTCCAAACCGCTATTAAGTTTGAAACGAACTGTATGAATGAAAATATTTATAATATGTAAATCTTGAAATTTTTAATTTTTTTCCATTGAGGCCTATAGTTTAGTCGAGGTTACTTGCGTTATTATTTTGAACTAGACAATACCAAATTATTCTATTGTTAAATAGATACTTTACCTACTTACAATTGCTAAAGTTTGACAACAACTGTTTAATGTTTGAACAAGTGTTTCAAATTTTATGTTTGCACATAAATACTCAACAAACATACATTGTATTAAGCATTGTATGTTCATTTTCCAATTACGATGTACAAATTAGCCCTATTACTGCTCTCTTGTTTTTTCATAACTATAGTTATAAGTAAAACCTCAACAAATAATGTAAGCGAAATATCTAAGAAAAATGCAGGTAGTATTATATGGGTACTGAATTTAAAGGATGGCCTGGAATTTGATACATTGAAATCTGCAAACAAAGCCGAAAAAATGGTATTTAAAAGTTTGATCGCGCCTACAATAAGGTGGTAAGTGATAATATTCTTGATATTTTTTTATTGTGGGAATGATTTTCTAAAATATTTGAATTTATGAGGAAACTATAACAAAAAGAAGGTAGCTTTAAAAAAATTCTGGTCTATTATAATCAAACTAGCTTCCGCCCGCGACTCCGTCCGCGCGGAAAAATTAAGATTTATTTTTTTTCTACGTATTTTTCCGGGATAAAAAGTATCCTATTTATGCCCAGGATAATAAGGTATAATTGTACCAAGTTTCATCGAAATCGAACCGTCAGTTTTCACGTGATGTCTCCACATACAGACAGACAGCCAAAAATTTTTTTAATCACATATTTGGGTTTGGTATCGATCTAGTAACACCCCCTGCTATTTATTTTTTCAATATTTTCAATGTACAGAATTGACCCTTCTACAGATTTATTATATGTAATAGATAAAAAAAAACACTTTAGAATGAAGAATATTTCTTTCCAAATAATAAATAACTTACTTAAATTTTTCCACAGTTTTAAAGAAGAAAACAAGGCAAATAACGAATCTATAGCGAATACAAGTGTCGTCGCTTCGACTGATAATCCAAAGAATGAGAATGGTAGTTTAAAAAAAATTAAAGGCGATATCATGAAAATTCTTAATAAATTTATGTAAGTAATGAAAATACGCACCCATTTTTATACTATGTTATAATTTTTGTCCTACGATTGCTGCTGCAGTCATGCTGCAGTCAGATAATTTTTCAAAGATAATTTAAGAGCAATGGCTTTTAGTCTATAATTTAATCTAAATTATGAATTATTTACTTTTATGTTTCAGCATAACTTATTCTACAGATATAATGAATCCTAAACTCACAGTAAGTACATATAAATTAATTAAAAACAAATATTAAAAAAAACTGTTTTTGTGTTTCGATTCACGCAACAGATATACTTAGGTACAACATTTTGTGTAATTTTTTCATTACATTATTATTTCATGTTCACGTCTTTATAACTGAATTGTTCAATTTCACAGCTTTATTTCCTTGGACCATATACATCTCTAGTGGTAATCGTTGGAGACGAAAATTTACATTACTTTATAAATCCACCATCACCGTTGCCACGTTGGTTTTATGAAACTCACAAAAATTTCGAACAGAAAGGCCGCTCTTTGTACGTAGATATTCCAAAGGAAATACGATATGAATTTTACAAACAATTTTATGATCTCTTACAGCTATTTTTAAGTTTTCCTGTGTAGTCTATTACTTTAAAATCAACTTTAAATAAATAAATTTATCAGTGACCGAGTTTTTTTTTATTAAATGAAACATTAAAAAGCACCGATATTAATTAAGCTGAGACGTAGTTTTTGGATAATGATATTGAGGAGATAAAAGAATGGTTTTTATAATTATTATTATAAAATACGAAAATAAATTTATCATTGGTGATCCGTAATATCTAGCATGAATAAAACGAATTAATGTCTCACAAAGATTATTTAAAATATTAAAGGCTTTAATGTATTTTAAACAGCAGATACATTTAGTTAGCGTTGCAATTATATTAAAAGCAACTTAATTATTGCAAAGTTTTGTCCTGCTGTTAGTGCCTTTTCACATGTACCGGTTGCCGGGTAGCCGGCCGCGGCGCCGGATACCCGGTTTCAAATAAGCTTTCACATGTCGGTGGATGCCGGCAGTATCGGCTAGAGAGACGACAAGAGTACAGTCTCGTTCATAGTTTCAATTCATTTAATATAAATTATTTTGATTTTATTTTATTGTATTTATTTACTTATTACTTATAACCTTACTTTATTATCATGTATCGTTACATCCCTAGTTATTACTATCAGTTGTGTAATATTAAATGATTTGCAAACTAACCAAATGAGTTTTTTTCACCGTCAATAATTTCTTCGAAGTCGGCCTTAAGTATTGCGCAAACTTCCCGCCAAGCTTTTTTTTGTTTCATTTTTGTCCTTGTACTCAGCGCAAGTTTTGTCCCATAAAACTGGCTTCGCTACCACCAAAGTTATCAATAGTTCGATATCTATCTCCATTTTATAGTTTAGAAGATGGTATGCAGTATAAATTAGTCGAGCGTGCGACAGAACTACATACGCGCGTTCTCTGGCAGACTGTACCTGGGCGACTCACCGGCCGGCGCGTGTGAAAGCTAGTTGCGTCATGCGTGTTCCATACACCACTGTCAGTTCGGCCGCCGGTTAACCGATGCCCGGCGACCGGACGCACAGTGGTGGTTCCGGCGAGCACCCGGCAACCGCCTGCCGGATATATTACGCCGGTACATGTGAAAGCTATGTACCATACCCATACACTTCACCACCGGGTAGCCGGCGCCGGCTATCCGGCAGCCGGGTAGTGTGAAAAGGGACTTACAGTTCGATTCAATCTTAATGGCGGTTCGGAAGTTAGGTGCAAGCGCGAGTGCAGGTATGGGTCTCTTAACGTCCCACTAATATTATCTTAAATTGTTTTCTGCGCATCGGACGATGTTCCGAGCCGCCAATAAGTTTGAATCGTACTGTACACGACATTTTATTCAGTGTTGCGGTTAATGTTTGAATTCAACGTACTCTGCGCTAAAAAAATAATAAAAAAAATCGTAATGACAGATGTAGAAATGTCATTTTCAAACAGACAAATGACACTGACATTTCAACAATGATGATTCAGAATATGACAATTTAGGAACATTTGTTTTCGCAATTCGCAATTTTGCTTTTGCATTGTTTCGGTGTCGTATCCTTTGTATCGCGTGGACAATTTTCAAGGAGATTCAATATTTTGATTACCAATGTATGTAGCGCAAGAGGGTTTAAAAAATGCTCGGCCAATTTGAAAATATCGGTGCGTTCATACGTGACTGCAATGGTACAAAATTGCAATACGACCAAGCTTGTTTGGAAATAATTACTAATGAAAAGATCAGTTTTTGGAGTCAATATGAGGAATGCGAGGATTGTATGTTATTGGAGACTGTCAAGTTGCCGAAGACCGGTGCGGTCGTCCTTGATACCATAAGCCCTTTGCGCTATGCCATCCGAAACGGTGTCGGGGAAATTTGCAATGGTAAGCGAGTTTTGCGTTGATTATTAATTTGTTCATTATATAACTGGTTTTGTTAAGGTGAATAATAAATTGTCCGTGTACTTTTCATATACACAATATTATGAGATTGTTAATTTATAATTATTGTCTATAGGAAGTTTGTACTTTTATTTACATAGATAAATAATGTTTAGGTCAAATGAGTCACAATTAAATATCAATATTTACTAATACATTGTATCCTCAACTCGATAATTAGTTAACACATGCTCCTATCTGATAAAGATGAATACTTGACATAATAACAATCTTTTTTAAATTATCAATACATATTTACAATATCCCTTTGTTTGGATTATATCTTGCTGCTACTTACCTCACAATATATTCCCAGAACTAACATTTGTATGAATCTAATGATGGACATTAAAAAATTGAATAAAATCATCAATCTAGTAAGTCATCAATGTTACCCTGATAGTTTGATAAGATCACTATCAATTACAACAAATTTATGTATATGTGTGCACATTAATTGTGTCCAAGAATTAGAGTATGATAGACCAATGGAACAACGGTAGCTGTCGACGTATTGACTGCTGCCGTCGACATGTGGCGATGGCTGAAGTAGCCTCTGCCGTTCACAACTTGCCGTTTGTCTGTAAGAACTCTTAGAGAGGTTATTATTGTTCATCACATAACAAAAGCAGCTATAAAGGTGTCTATTTTCTACTATTGTAAGTGTTATGGACTTTGGAAAAATATTTTATTACCTCTTACAGGCACCTACGAGTTTGACGAATTTGGCCAGTACTCCATCAATGTCACTGAAGTTGTCAAAGACAATTGCCAGCCCCGGATGAAAGCTGAACCTGATGCGGCCTTCTTGCCAATACTTACGGCAGTTGTGGTGCTTTTATCTATGGCCACACTGTGGTATATTGTGAAGGGCATCGGTAAAAGGGTGGTGGCTGGACGGTTGTATGCTAGATATTTTGCAAGGTAAGATTTAGTTTGTATTTATTTTATACTAGCTTTCCACCCGCGGCATCGCCCGCGCAGAAGAAAGAAAAACCCGCATAGTTCCCGTTCCCGTGGAATTTCCGGGATAAAACCTATCCTATGTCTTTTCTCGGGTATCAAAATATCTCTATACCAAATTTCATGCAAATTGGTTCAGTAGTTAAGGCGTGATTGAGTAACAGACAGACAGACAGACAGAGTTACTTTCGCATTTATAATATTAGTATGGATTATGTAGTTTATTATGAATTCTTTTGGATCACTTTAACATAAAAAAACACTTTATTTACATATTTATATTTATTTAAATTATATATTCTGAATTGAATTTAAAAAATTTAATACTTATTAAATCTAATAATATTTTTGTGCTAAGATATTATACAAAATCTTATTATTTACTAGAAAGTATTTTATTATACTGTTCTTCACTCTCTATCTACTTTTTTTTTTAATTGTACTTTTTCACTGTGTATAACTCCATCAAACAAAACTGTTCAAACATATTTCAATTTCTAACTATTTCTGCTTTTTACACATTAAAAATATTTCTAAATTTACTTATTGGAATAAGTGTTAAATATTTACAGAGAGGACAATGAACTCGGGTCCGAGACACGCGTGCTGACAACAGAAGCGAGCGTGCCGCGCTCGCCGACACGCTCGCGTCTCCGCTCCCTTGACATATTTAGGGGATTCTCTATCGCTCTTATGGTAATTTATTCGATTGTATTTTGAAGTGAAACTTCTTTTGACGCGTTGAGAGTAAAATTTCAAAGTCGTGTCATGGCAATACAGTTACGTCATGGAATAAGGCGACGATTTTGGTATCTTTGCATCTTGCCAAAGGAGTTTCACTTCTGACAAGTGTGCTCGGCACACACGCTCCTTTTTAATTAATTAACAACATGGTAAAGTTGAAAAAACTTAAAAGCACATGACTTATGTAGCCCATAGCGCTAACTAAATTTAAGTAAGTTTTATCATCGTCATAATTTTCACATTTTTTCTAAAAAAGCATATAGAAAATGGTGATAAAAATATATTTTCTAATTTTGGTAGTTATGTTGTACACTTTCTTTTTTCTCATTCTGGCAAAAATCATGCTCTTTTTAACCGACTTCAAAAAAAGGAGGAGGTTATCAATTCGGCCGGTATGTTTTTTTTTTTATTTTTTTTTATGTATGTACACCGATTACTCCGAGGTTTCTGAACCGATTTACGTGATTCTTTTTTTGTTCGATGCGGGATGGTGTCGGATTGGTCCCATAAAAATTTTATTCGGATAGGCCCAGTAGTTTTTATTTTATGGGTATTTTTGCAAGTGCAAGTTTGAAGTCGGTTGTTTTTAACGCAGTTATCACTTGTTATGTTTTCAATAGCCTGGTTACAAATTTGTAGATTGACCATTGAACCACAAAAATGTGTTCACTTTCTTTTTATTTACTTTTCAGGTTATAATTAATACTGAGTCTTCTCATAAAGACAATAATGCAGTTTATTGATGAATCTAATTAAGATAATGAAATGGGTCAAGATCATATTATACATACATATCAATCATAGCTGTTCCCCGCGGTTTCACCCGCATTGCTCCGCTCCTGCTGGTCTTAGCGTGATGATATATAGCCTATACTCTATAGCCTTCCTCGATAAATGGGCTTTCTAACACCGAAAGAATTTTTAATATTGGACCAGTAGTTCCCGAGATTAGCGCGTTCAAACAAACAAACAATCTCTTCCGCTTTATAATATTAGTATAGATAACAACGACTGTGTCATAATAGCACATGGCACATTATTTTCTCGAATATTCTAGTCATCGAAAAATGTTTGAATTTATAAAAATAGAAGTGATTAACAGATAAAACTACAAATCATTCATATAATACACACATTGAATAGATAAAATGCAATTGATTCAAGGTGACTCATTATTAATATACTCATTGTTCAGATCTCTGTTGTGTATGTGGGAAAATTATCAAGAGAAATATTGAAGATAATGTTTGGTACCATTTTAAATTGAGTAGGTATTCATAAATTGACATAAATATTATCTGCGTAAAAAATTTTAGAAAAAAGGACCTTTAAATTTACACAATTCTAATATTACTAGTACTTAATATTATAAAGTTGAAGAAATTATTTGTTTGTTTGTTTGAACGCGCTAATCTCAAAAACTACTGGTCCGATTTGAAACATTCTTTCGGTGTTAGATAGCCCATTTATCGAGGAAGGTTATAGGCTATACATCACCCCCATAAGACCAACAGGAACGGAGCAATGCGAGTGAAACCGTGGGGCACAGTTGGTTGTAGATTTAAGTTATACAATCTATGTTGTAAAAGGGAATTACAGGATAATATAAACTGCAGAGTGAATTGAATTTACCTTTAATATCTCAATCTATGTATTTCAACTATAAAAATACCATAGTATAAAATACACAACATTACAGTGAAGTAAATAACAATAATCATACTTATTGATTATTTGACAAGCAATTTATATCAGACTAGCTGCTCCGCGCGGTTTCACCCCCGTGGCTCCACTCCTGTTGGTCGTAGCGTGATGATATATAGCCTATAACCTTCCTCGATAAATGGGCTATCTAACACCGAAAGAATTTTTCAAATCGGACCAGTAGCCGCTCGCTGTAAAGTGTTTGAAACGTCGGGAAAATAATATAATGAATAAATCGCGTTTAAAATCCGTTAAAAAGTCTTTAATTTCTAAATGTATAATACTCGCGTAAAATCAAACCCTAGAAAATTCTATTATTCACCTGTATGTTTGCGTGTAACGAACTACTTTTGATTTTGAGCCATTTTAAACAGACATATTGAGTTAAAATTTTCTACACTTATCAAGCATGGTTGACTATACATTTTTATTCAAGCGTGTTTTTACTTCTTTTTAACTATTTTTTTATTATTCAAATAGATATTCGTAAACGCCGGCGGCGGTGGTTACCGCATATTCTCCCACTCAGCGTGGAACGGTCTCACGGTGGCAGACGTGGTGTTCCCATGGTTCGCTTTCGCGATGGGCGAAGCCCTAGTGCTCTCACTCAACGCTAGACTGAGGACTTCGCTGCCGAGGATCAGTGCGTTGAAACAGGTGCGTTTTATTGTTAACATAAAATTCATATAAGTATGTTCTGCTGTAAAATGAATAGATTTTTTTTCAATATTTCTCGCTCTCAGTTTTAATTACTTAGACTCCTTCTAGAAGCACTTTTGAATCGTTATAACATAATTTTAACATTCATCACTGATAGACATAGTCATTTCTAATTACTTGTCTATTACAATAAAAACCGGTTGCTGTGTATATGGGAAAATATGAGGAAAATTATAAAATGTATGTTGGATAAAAGTCCAAAAAACTGATCTTGAGAAATATTGTATCGCGCTAATCTCAAAAAATTAACGGTTTCCGCGTTTACGTGTTAATCTTTACTTATAAATATAATTTATTGCTTATTTCGATGCCTATAACAAAAAAAATCTTGATTTCGATATAATTGTCAGCAAACAATTCAATCATAATAATCTACCTTGTTTATCCATACTTAACAATTTCTTCCACAGGTGGCCCAGCGCTCACTCCTAATGTCTCTGATCGGCATCTGCCTCAGTTCAGTGAATGTATCGTGGATGAATGTCCGTCTGCCCGGAGTGCTGCAACGGCTGGCCGCTATGTACTTCATAGTGGGTGCTCTAGAGTGCGCGTTCATGAGGACCAGCCAGAATATTACACCAGGTATTATGATAGTTTGGTGATTTTTTACTAGTGCTTTTCCACAAACAATGTGCGAGGATGTTTAGCGAGGAATAAGTTTGTAAATATCCAATCCTCAATTCATTTAGATTGAAGTTTAAAGCGTTTATCGTTTGAAGCGATACTATTGGTTATTAACAAACACATTCCTCGCTATATATTCGCACTATATATCGCAGATTATTGGTGGAAAAGCCCCCTAAAAGAGGAAGTTCAATTATTGGATATAGATTGATAACTTTAAATTAAAGTTAGGCATCTTAATAGGTTATTATTATCTACACTTTGTACTAGAATTTTTTCGTATTGTAGTTTCGCATGGTGTATTAATTTAACGCTTTTTTGTATTATTTATTTTTAGCCATAATGCAATTGTGAACATTGACCAAAAAGTTATTTCTCAAGTATTCGACTACTACGTCTATGATTGATCCCCAGCTTATAAAAATCGATACACTCATATATTATGTAAACAAAAATAAATAGTTGTTGTGCGTTTATTTCAATCCTACTAATATTATAAATGCGAGGATGTGTGTGTGTGTGTGTGTTTGTTACTCTTTCACGCAAATACTACTTAACCGATTACAATGAAATTTAGCACACATATAGAAGGTAACTTGGATTAACACATAGGGTAGGTTTTATCCCGAAAATCCCACGGGAACGGGAACTATGCGGGTTTTTCTTTGAAAACGAGGGCGACCCGCGGGCGGAAGGCTAGTATTTTATATTTTTATTTTGCAGGTCGTTCTCTGTTCCGCGATATAGCAGCCGGGTGGCAGCAATGGCTCGCAACACTGTTGCTTGTTGCTATTCATGTAAGTATAAAAATAATGGGAACCTTTAAAACAATTATAGTACTAATCTTGTACTTCTGAAATTAGTATTATTAGAAACTAGCTTTCCGCCCGCGGCTTCGCCCGCTTTGTCTAAAACATAATAAATTATACAACAAATGCTGTTACTTATGATGTTAGCTATCTTGTCCTGTGAGGTTGCTGGTGTTTTACAATTAACCCTGTATACTAAAACTTTCCTCTTGAATCACTCTATCTATTAAAAAAAACCACATCAAAATCCGTTGCGTAGTTTTAAAAATTTAAGCATAATAGGGACAGAGAAAGCGACTGTTTTATACTATGTAGTGATATATTATGTATTAGAAATAATCAAAAATTTCCGATATACACATGAAACCTTTTGTTGCTATATTCAAATCTTGTTATTATAATGCAAAAAAAAAACTCAACAACAAAACCTTATTTGCTCGCGTTTGCGTAAAATAAACGTTTCAAACGTGTCTTTTGCGTCATTTCAACAATCTTCTATATAAAATTAAGTCGGGTTTACCTTCCTGACGCTATAACTCCATAACGCACGAACCGATTTCCACGGATTTGCATTCGCTTGAAAGGTGTCTGGCTCCGTGAGGTTTGTAGCCAGTAGCAAAGAAAACTCAGGAAACATTTCAAAAGAATAGCGGGAAAACCGGGAAAATATCCTTAATTTTTCTATATCATCCGCTAGTTTCCCTCAAGGATGGAAGGATTCTCATATTATCCCTCTCCCTAAAAAGAACAATCCTTCCTGCTTTTCCGACTATCGCCCGATATCCATTCTCCCCTTCCTTTCTAAAATTCTCGAGAAATTGGTGCAGCAGCAGCTGTGCTCTTTTCTAACGAGAAACTCCCTCCTCAATCCTCTCCAATCCGGCTTTAGAGCTGGACATAGCACGGTCACTGCTCTTGTCAAGGTCACAGATGATATTCGCTTAGCAATGGATAATAAACAGCTAACAATTCTCACTCTTCTAGATTTCTCTAATGCTTTCAACACTGTTGACTTTGACATCATGTTAGCTGTACTTGGTTCTCTTAATATATCTCCTGCAGTGTTGGATTGGTTTCGTAGCTACTTGCAAGGACGTCGGCAGTGTATCCGTGTTGATAATACGTTTTCTTCTTGGTGTGATGTTACTGCTGGCGTTCCTCAAGGCGGCGTGTTGTCACCTCTCCTTTTCAGTATATTCATCAATTCCATAACTTCTAATATATCTTCTCTCTACCATCTATATGCAGACGATCTTCAGATTTACAGGCATTCTAATATTGAGACTCTAGAACAAGAAATAAGACGTATGAATGAAGACCTTAGTAGCATTGTAAGCTGGACTCATAAATATGGACTGAAAATAAATCCAAGCAAAACCCAAGCAATAATAATCGGCAGCCCGTATTTCATCGCCAGAGTGTCTGTTGCAGATTTACCTAAGATTTCGATTGAGGGGGTTCAAGTACCTTACAGTCCTACTGTCAAGAATCTTGGTATTACTCTCGACCAAACCCTGTCCTGGACAGAGCATATTAAACTTGTTAGTCGTAAGATTTTTGGTGTTGCTGCAATGCTAAGGCGTTTGCGCAATTTTTTGCCCATATCCACGAAAATTTTGCTTGCACAATCTTTGCTTCTTCCTATCCTCGACTATGCTGATGCAAGCTACTTAGACCTTACTGAGGAGCAGTTAAACAAATTAGAACGCCTTCAAAATTTTGCGATAAGATTTATTTTTGGTCTTCGTAAGTTCGATCATATCTCAGACTTCCGCTCACAACTCAGATGGCTTCCTATCCGCCTTCGCCGGAATACGCATCTCCTGTCCCTCTTATACTCAATCCTTTTCGATCCCAGAACTCCTTCCTACTTAAAAAAGAGATTTGTATTTATGGGCTCATCTCATGAATGTAATTTGCGCTCCTCTAACAATCTTACGCTTTGCATGCCTGCTCACATCTCCAAATTTTATGATTCATCTTTTACCGTGCAAGCCGTAAGATTGTGGAACTCCCTACCAACCGCAATAAAGCAAGCGCAAACTCTGAATAGTTTTAAAGCTGTAATTAAAAAATATTATCTGTCCACTTAGTCATTCTGTATCTGTTCTGTTATACCTATTCCTCCACTTGAAATTTTATATATTCTCTTCTGCACGTTTTCTTTCTTTCGTATGTTATATAATTTTATTATATATATTATAATTTTATACCTTTACCTATATCTATTATATTTATGTGTATTCACTTCTTGTATATGCACTGTCTACCTTTTCAATCTTTTCATTTTCCTATATCCCAAGGTTGCCTGGAAGAAATCGCTTCAAAGCGATAAGGCCGCCAATTTGTACGGTGAAGATTCCTTCTGTATGAAATTGTATTTTATATCTGTGCATTGTACAATAAAGTGTTTTTTATTTTATTTTATTTTAAAATCATTTTTCACATACATCGCCGTATGTAACATTTCGTTTGGTATTTAAATATAAGGTGGCGAAACGAAGTTGGCCGGGTTCGCTAGTTTCCTAATATAAATTGTATATTTAATTCTAGATATGCATAACACTAACGGTAGCAGCGCCAGGATGTCCCCGAGGTTACCAAGGCCCTGGGGGTCTCCATCGCACAGCTCTTGGAGACTTTTCCCTGCAGAACTGCACTGCTGGTATCGCTGGATATATTGACAGGTACGTACTTGTGTCAAAGTTTGGTATCTTAGAGCTAGCGCGCAAGAGCAACTTTTGTCTCCGCAACTATTTTGTCTCTCCCATCAACTCTATGGGGAGTTGCGTCGCTACGTGCGCGCACTTTCTTACTAGCCCATTTCAAATTAATTAATCACTTTGAAATTTCTAGAATGATCCTCGGCGCATCACACTTGTACCAAAGGGGCAGTTTCCGCAAGTTGTACCACACTACAGTACCCCACGACCCTGAAGGTCTACTGGGCATCCTGTCTGGAGTACTGGTGGTGCAGGCTGGCGCTCATGCCACCAGGGTCATGCTGGTGTATAACCATGCCAGGTAAGATTGCCCAGGATAGGTAGATAGGATAGGTGTGGAAGATGGAATTCCTCCATCGTAAAAGGGAGGATCCTTCGACGACCGTTAAGGCCCTGATGAATGATGTCGATTAGTTAAATTTAAATTTATTTATTTTCTCATCACAAATGCACAATAAGTTGCATATAATATGCTCTGTAGCGAAAAGAAATAAAAAACCATTTATTACCATATTAAATTTGACATTTTTTGAATCGTTTAGTAAATAGTTTTGAAATGCTCTTTTCAATAAGAATATCACATTCCACCCTGTATTCTATGTTATACACTCTACTAAACATATATCTCTTCCACAGAGCACGAATAATGCGCTGGATATTCTGGTCCCTTATATTCGGTGTGTCCGGTGGAGCCCTATGCATGTTCACCAAGAACGGTGGGCCCATACCGATCAATAAGAACCTCTGGTCAGTTTCCTACTGCCTGGTGACAGCGGGTATGGCGTTCTTCATACAAGCCGTGCTGTACTTCCTCGTGGATTTGAAGACCAAGTGGGGTGGACGGCCTTTGTACTATGCTGGTGAGAAATTAGAATTTTGTAGTAGTGAAACTTTTATTACATCGTCTCAAAATTTTTTCGTCTCTGTCTTGCACGTTGCAGAGTAGGGCTAAGTATAGGCGCTCTTCAGAGCAACTTTTATACCCTTAATGGGATATTATTCCAATTTTTTATTATTTAAATGTGTCTATTGAGAAAGACAGTTTCACATTTATCGTGGTTTCATAAAACAACACTACTTTTTTTCTATTAATTAAGTGTTTAAAAATGACATTTTCATCGTTCAAAATACATATTATAAATCCTATAAAAAATTTTGTATAGAAAACAATAATTAGAATAGGTACTCAATCTAATATTCTAATATTTCTAATTATATATTATAAAGGCGAAAGTTTGTATGGATGTATGGATGTTTGTTACTCTTTCACGTAAAAACTACTGAACCGACTACAATGAAATTTAGCACACATATAGAGGGTAACTTGGATTAACACATAGGATAGTTTTTATCCCGGAAATCCCACGGGAACGGGAACTATGCGGGTTTTCCTTTGCAAACGCGGGCGAAGCCGCGGGCGGAAATCTAGTATATCACATTTGTAAGATATTTCAAATATACACAAATTTAATCCCCCCTTTTCTTTCAGGACAAAACGCGCTATTCCTCTACATTGGCAGCGAGCTACTAAAACGTCACTTTCCACTGTACTGGCACGTGCCAGCGCCGACACACAGCCAGTTACTGGCCACACACGCGGCGGCCATGTTGATGTGGCTGGCCGTAGGTGTTGCCCTGCATAGGAAACGGATCTTTATCACCCTATAAATATGGTCGAAATTCGTTTGGATATTTGAATGGGATAAATACGTTCGAATTTATTTTCCTTTAGATATATATTGACTTACCACAAAAAAGTTTAGACAGGGTTTAACTTTAAGCGCGGCATCTCTTTAATCTGGTTTTGTCGTATTTCACATAGACAACTGTTAAAGTGACAGATCCCTGGTTTAAAGTTAGACTGTGTTTATATTGTTTTGTGGTCAGACCAATTAAGTTCTTCTTTTGGTCATTTGTTCGTGAACTAAAGGGCAATGTTTTTCTCTCTTTCGTTAATCAACTTTTTATAAATGTCTAGTTATTTGTTCTAGAATTATGACTTTCTCAGTCTTCTTTTTCTTAAGACATCTGTATTGTTAGTAATGAAAGGCATGTCACATAATAATTTCATTCCTACCAGAGATTTATTAGTTATTTTCACCCATGTAAGTAAAATGTACATGGCAACTCCGACTGTAAAAAGTTTGACGTTAATGTGATGACGTAATGATAGCAACACTGATTTAAAAAAAGGCCACATTCGTTATCTATAAAATCGCGTTCTATTGGATTGGAGAAAAGATCTGATGGAAGATTCGAGAAATTTTAATATGATGTTTGGAGAAGGCGTATTTTATCGAATCATTTTTGAAGTTTTAAGGTAGGTATTTCAATTTTTTTAAATTTTTAAAGATTTATATTGTAAATTCACTAATTTTCTTTAATTACTTTTTTCTTTGATTTTTGGAATTTAACTAAAACCTACAGAACTCGCGATTAAATTAGGATTTAACTATAGACTACAACCGCGGCTGTAATTAGCTGTAGTTCGTGCCACGTATTGTGATATTATTGGCGTTTATACAATTTATAAAATAAATATTACGTCCCTTTAACATACTGAAAGAACACCAAAATTTAATCGAAGTAGAAATATACAGGGTGTCCCACTATTGGTATACTCAGCGCGAAGGGACTTGTAGTTTTGCATACACTGATCACGTAAAAAATACTTAAACAACAAAATTACGTCAAAAGTTTTTTGCTAAATTTTTCCTGAAAATCCATGTTTTCTTCTCTAGCTTCGCACAGCCAGCATATACCGCTTCTCTTATGTGAGCATTTTGTCTATGAGAACATAATCTTAAACGATAGCTCACGAGCTGGTGGCAAAGTTGGGCGGGTTGCTTGTTATGGGTGTACACATAGAGTTTTAAGAATTCATCTATTTGAAAAAAAAATGCGTCTGGAATTTTATAAGTATTTTTTACGTACTCAGCGTACGACCTCCTTTGAGCTTAGTATACCAACAGTGGGACACCCTGTATATTTTTATTTTTATATATGCTTGTAAGAGCAGCACTATTATAATATTTTTCAGAAATTTCTGGAACGTTCACAGTTTAAGAGTTTTACTGTGATTTTATAGGTAAAAGTTGGTAATTAAATTTTATTCTCAATATAATATGTGCCTATAACTTCATGGTATTTCACTATTTATTCATTAATATTTTCCACTCTATTTTTACATTGTATGGATATAAGTTATTCCTTTATTAAGACGTAGATGGTAGACAATATAGTAATGTATGTATTAAATAATTTTACAGTCAAAAGTAAATAAATCCCTCTGTCAAGTTATTTTGATTTTACATAACCTATTCATCCCGTGCGATTTTTTTTAGAAGCTATGCAATAGCTAGTAATTTACTTCTTCGCGGGCATTGTGCGCGGGGACCGATTCCAGAAACTCTGTAACGAAAAAAAACCTCACGCTCCCCACGGGGACGGACACGGAGGTGTGGCTTGAAGGCATAGCATGCAATAGCTTTACCGCGGCCGCGGCAGTCCCCGAGTGCCACACGTCTTTTTTTTTTTGGTAATTAATCAAGTAAAATTATTTCATATGTACCACGTTTATTATTTTTGTATTGTAGAGTATTATACAACTATGATTTAAGATGCTGGAATAATGATATTATAAGTAAAAAGTGTAGAAAAGTTATTATTATGTCGGGCTTATTAACCACCATTAACATCAGCTGTCTCTTTTTCGCTCACGATAATTGAATAATGCCGTCTTACTTTGACGTCTACTCATGTGTGCGTTAAAATGCCGTTTTTAAAGTTCGAATGTTGTGTTGGTATTCCTTACTACACCTTTTTACATAATATCATTGCATTCGCTAAATAACACATTATTCTTTAACATCTTATTTCACTAAAAATAATACTAGTTTTAGTGTGTAATTAATAATTATGCTCACATTTATCATTATTGTAATGTTTAGTTATTGTTCGATTTACCAAATTAAAATTTACTTCAATTTATAGAAAAATAGACAAATGTAAGAAATATTTATAAGAAAATATACAAAATGTTGAAAATGATGTTTTACTTAAAATACCCATTTTATTTTTCATCGACTAAAGTGTCGAAAATTGTTTCTTTGATTCTGAATGTATTGAAAATCTATCGGCGCACAAGATACCAAGCTTTGTTTTAGCCGGTAGTGTTGTTTTAAAAAGCTCTAGACAATAATTGCAACATCCATAAAATATATAGAACGTGAGAATCTCTAATATGCTGATTTTCCGTTGATCGCGGTACTATAGGGATAAGAAATAAAAATCAGAAGTACATTTGAGATGATATAATTTGCAAAATCATAACTATACGCCTCCAATGCTGCTGTTGAGTTAACATAAAACACTATTTTAATCATACGAACTTTCACTTCTACTCAAACTCCGCAAAACGGAACGTAAATAACCTTCAGGTGTCATTGAAATGTCACCGAGACGTATGTTATCAGCGGCGTTGATACAGCAGTTTCGGTGTTCTCTCTGCTTGAAATCACGTACGCTTAGTATTTTGAAAATGGAACCAAAAGTGAATTTAAAACAAGACCCGGCGTATCAGAAGTTACAAGAATATTACAATAACAACGCCGATAAGATAAATATCCTACAGCTATTCCAACAAGATGCAGACCGCTTTAATAAATACAGGTATGTTTATTTCCATGAATGTAGTTTTAAATTGAATTCTTCATGAAAATAAATAGCGAAATCTTTATTTTTTCAATTGTGCGACATTCTGAATTAAAAGTTAGTAAAGTTGACCCCAAGAAAGTTCTATGTCGAAAGTTCGATTGACTTTAAAAAAAGTAAAAGGTCGTACGTAACGAAGCAATGTCACGACGATCTCAATTCTCAATTATTATTCTTACAGTATTGTTTTAATTATTAATAAAGTATAAGATGATACATGTAGGTGTTTAAAAAATGTTCATATTATAATTGTTGTACCTTTTGTGTTAGTATTAGGTATCAAAATAATTAAGTAGATTCTACTTAACCCTATGTGTTATATAGATAGTAGGTATTTACTGCCAAATTAATTTCAATAATAAGGAAAAAATAATAATACACTTCTTCCTCATATAATTTATAGGTAGCAGGGTACACACAGGGTACTTGCAGATGCAGGGTACTAATAAAAAAAAAGTTTTATTTTTATAAATGGAACAGTGCAGTAATCATAAAACGTAATAATCAAATCACAAATGTCTTATTTTTCTCAAATTAACTTATGCAATACTTGTTGCACAATAGAATTAAATAGTAATTAATAACCATATTAATAATTGCATCTGCATATTTTATAAGTACAATAATATTCACCTTGTTCAGTCTTAAATGGTGAAAGTGCTAAAAAATAATAACTATTCGAATCGTTTTGATTACACAACTTTCTTTACAGATTACTCAGGTTATTGTAATTTCACATAATTTCAGTACAAATAATTTATTTTGTTTAGTTGTATTATTACACAAATTAATTAGTCTTAAACCTGATTTATAAATTTAAACAACTGTGTACAAGTTTTATATTAAAACATTTTGCCATTATGTGGATAGGAGGAAATCAAGCTAAAACTTCAGTTAAATAATAAAAAATAACTTTCTGTACTTTCTCTTTTTTTAAAGGAAATTAAATCTCAAGAAGTAAAAATTTTATAACTAATACTAATTTACAGTCTTCGTATTCCCACACCAAATGATGGTGAGATCCTCCTGGATTACTCCAAAAACCGCATCGATGACACCACCTTTTCACTGCTGCTCAACTTAGCTAAGAGCCGCAATGTTGAGAAAGCTAGAGATGCTATGTTTGCTGGTAAGTGAATTAAAATAATATTAGATAATTTATTTTCAGTTAAGGATAGGTCTTCAATGAATATTAAGTCTGTGGATTGTATAGAAATGCAATTGAATGATGAAATTTCTGTCATGTTTACAATATAAAGAATGTATCATAGGCACATTATTTGACATTGTACCTCTTTGGTTTGTTGAGAATTCTCAATATAACAAACATTTATTTTAATAGATTCATGGCATAAAAAATCTAAAAAATAAGCAACATTCTCCTATTTTTATCATTTTTATAGCAGTTAATGATCAAGAGGCGAATTTTGACTCAACACAACATTACTAGTACTACTGTATTACTCTGTTAACCCATTGAGCCCCCAGCGGCCCGATCGGTCAAGACACAATAGATTTTCTATTGTGTCTGTGATTCCGGGGGCTGAGTTATTACGCTAATGACGACACACATAAAAAATATTAAATCTATTATCCCAGGTGAAAAAATCAACTTCACTGAGGACCGAGCAGTACTCCACGTAGCCCTCCGCAACCGTCAGAACCGGCCCATCATGGTCAACGGCAAGGATGTCACACCAGATGTGAATGCAGTGCTCGAACATATGAAGGAGTTCTCTACGCAAGTTATTAGTGGAGCATGGAAGGGGTAAGGCAGTTTAGATTTGATATTTTTGTCTTGTTTTTATAACTTAAAAGATTATGTTTTGATGCTCATTCATGATTCATTAATGGATAGGAAAAATTTCGCATGATAATATTAAACTATCGAATAATAGTTGTAATTTGAAAATCAGTTTCTAGAGAAATAATGTAAAAGACTTATTAACTAATTTAAAAAACATGTAGTTTGCTGCATTTGTTATTTATTCTTGACAATTAAAAGAGATTTTCAAATCATATTCAAGGTTTTTTATTAATTTAATTTTTAATAATTACAAATATTTTTTTATTTTATTTAAGGTACACTGGCAAGCCAATCACTGACGTCATCAACATTGGAATCGGAGGTTCCGATCTCGGACCTCTGATGGTCACAGAGGCTTTGAAACCTTATGCCAATCATCTTAAGGTAAATAATTAATATCTTAAAGAATTTAAACTAATCCTACACATGATATACTGACAAATTATGACTCATCAATAAAATACACATTGTCATTATTTGTGATGATAATTTATAAAGATATAATATCTATTCATGTATATGACCAACAAAATAGTTATTTTATTGATAAATTATAAAATTAATTAAATAGTTTTTCTAATTAAAGTATTAAAATATTCCCATTCATAATATTAACTAGCTGCTCCCCACGGTTTCACCCCCGTGGCTCCGCTCCTGTTGGTCGTAGCGTGATGATAGCCTATAACCTTCCTCGCTAAATGAGCTTTCTAACACCGAAAGAATTTTTTAAATCGGACCAGTAGTTCCCGAGATTAGCGCGTTCAAACAAACAAACAAACTCTTCAGCTTTATAATATAACTATAGATATGATTATTATTTATTATTGACATGAAAATATATATCCCCAGGTACATTTCGTATCAAACATCGACGGTACCCACCTAGCCGAGGTGCTAAAGCGATTGAACCCAGAAACAGCATTGTTCATAATCGCCTCCAAAACTTTCACCACACAAGAGACGATCACCAACGCTACGTCAGCGAAGACATGGTTCTTGGAGGCTGCTAAGGACGTGAGTATGAAAAAAATTGCAAAAAATGACAAAAAATGTTGCAAAATAATGTTTTAGTGAGCTTGGGTTGTTGGGTTATGTCGTTAAAAAGTATGAAAATAATTGTAATATAAAGTTTAATAATTATATAATTATTTCCTAAGTCTATGATATATAACAGTAAAATATTTTTATTTAATGCCTGCTTCAATAACATAGGCATTTATTATATTCCGACCTCGCTATATTGTGACGCAAATAGCCGATAAATTATGCAAAATAATTAACGGCAATTTTAAAAGGTGTGATTATTTTTATTGCATAACTCAATTACTCACATAGATTAGTATAAATATTTCAATTTAAACGCTTTTTATCGACTGAATTGGATTAATTTTACGAACAGAAATTATATATTTTAACCATTTTATTTGTATCAACAAGCTGTTTATATAAGTACGGATAGCATATTAATCTAACACAAAAAAAAACATAAAAATATGATTGTTACAGCCAGCAGCAGTATCGAAGCACTTCGTAGCGCTATCCACTAATGGTGAAAAGGTGACAGCTTTCGGTATCGACCCAAAGAATATGTTCGGCTTCTGGGACTGGGTTGGAGGAAGGTAATCATATTCGGATTCTTTTTTTAATTCTATTCTATTTTATTCAACCTCTCCTAGTAATGTTGTAAACGGTTTTACGATTTATGGAATAATTAAATAGTATATTTATATAATAATTTCAATTATTAAAATAATATAACGAATACGAATAATGATTGTTTTTTTTAAGGATTGATTAAAAATTCAAAATATTTTCGATTCTACTTAAACATTCATACAATTTATAATGTAACTAGTACCTAGACGAACAATCACGAAAAAACTGGTCCAAAACTAAACTCTGCCTACACATATATTAGGCAGAGTTTTCTAATGAGAGACACACTTGGAACGTTAGTGGCTCGAAATAAGTTTTAATTTCCATAAATATTTTATACAATGCCACTCAAAAATTTTTGACGACCTTTTAATAATTTGGGTGTCTAGTTTTAGCCTACTCAGCTTATTGGTAAATCCGCCTATATTAATATATAGTCTATAAACAGGTATTCTCTATGGTCCGCTATTGGTCTATCCATCTCTCTATACATCGGCTTCGAAAACTTCGAGAAGCTTCTAGATGGCGCCAACTTTATGGACAACCACTTCTGCACTGCGCCTCTGGAGAAGAATGTAATAATTATTTTATACCTACTTTCAGATTTTTTTGGAAAAAAAATCGAAAATAATTTTGTAATTTTTACATTGCACATAAAAAAACTAGTATGAATTTGTTGTATAATTAATAAAAAGCTATCTGTAGTGTGTTAAGGAATTTAAAATAATTAAAAAATTATCGAATTTACTTAGTTATTAAATTAGGGACCTTTGAGCCCTTTATTTTTTACATATTTATAAATTTTGCTAACTAAATTTTTGTGGATAAATCGTGTTTTACCTGCGCTATTTCTATTAAATTGTATAATGCATTTTATTAATATTATTGTATATTTTCTAGGCTCCAGTAATACTAGCTCTGTTAGGAGTGTGGTACGGCAACTTCTATGGCGCTGAAACTCACGCTCTTTTGCCTTATGATCAGTATTTACATAGGTAAGGAATATGAATTAAAACTAGCTTATGCTCGCGGTTTTGTTCCCTATAAATAGTAATAATTAGGTTTCACCTAATCATTTTATCTAATTTGGTTCGCGTTTTAAAAAAAATGATAATACTGATGTGTTTTTAAGTCGCTCGTTTTTATGTTATTTTCGAACGTTTGTCAGATTTAGTGTTTTTATAGTTTAGTTTTTACCACCTCCAAAACAAGATAGAATCTTATAACATTAATTTATATTTAGCCTTTTTGAGTGATTTTTTTCTTGTCTGTACTGTTTGAATAGTAAAATGTGTAATAACTTATTTCTGGTATTTCAAATTATAAGTGCTGGTTTTGTGCTTACAAACATACAAAAAACATACAATCAATTTCTCCATGTAGCGACACCTAGCTCTGAATCGCGCAAGCGAAATGTTTTCGCTACAGAGCACATATTATACAACTTTCCGACATCTTTCATCGGGGCCTTAACGGCCAGTCGAGTAGACTGGTCGAGGATCCTACCTTTTTCGATGGAAGAATTCCACCTTCCTTCCTCCACACTCCATCTTTAAAGCAAGTTTTTGGTCCGTGAAAAATTAAAAAAAAAATGTGTTTTTTAACCTTTTAAACTCCATAAAACTCGCAGATTCGCAGCGTACTTCCAGCAAGGGGACATGGAGAGTAACGGCAAGTACGTGACTCGTGGGGGGGAGACTGTGGAGTACAGCACCGGGCCCGTCGTGTGGGGGGAGCCGGGCACCAACGGGCAGCACGCGTTCTACCAGCTCGTGCATCAGGGCACCAGGTGGACAAACATATACTCTTTATAAATTTATATTTGAATTTGATATTTTTGGTAAATCTACACTAATATCATAAAGAGGAAAACTTTGTTTGTTTGTTTGTTTGATTGAATAGGCTCATAAACTACTGGACCGATTTTAAAAATTCTTTCACCATTCGCAAAGCTACATTATCCACGAGTAATATAGGATAGGTTTTATCCCGGAAATTCCACGGGAACGGGAACTATGCGAGTTTTTCTTTGAAACCGCGGGTGGATTCGCCGGCGGAAAGCTAGTGCTTTATAAATATAAATTTATAAAGAATAGAAAAAATTCGATCACGAGGCGGGACTCGAACCCGCATCCTTTCACGCCAATCCGGGGCGGATGTCTAGCAAATTTATATTTATAAAGCATTTGAATGCCATAAAACCAAAAATATCGAATTTAAAAAAAAAAACCGGCCAAGAGCGGTCACGCACGAAGGGTTCCGCACTGTGGGGATCCCCTTAATATGTATAATATTTTTTTATTATAGTATTTGATGTTATAGCGGCAACGGAAATACATCATTTGTGAAAATTTCAGCTTTCTAGCTTATGAGAAAGTATCTTACCACGGTTTATGCGATACAGCCTGAAGACAGACGGACAATGAAGTCTTAGTAATAGGGTACCGTTTTACAAATTAACTCTAATAATCATTAAAGACCCCAAATCGTTAAATATACTATAAATCGGAGTCATGTCAGAAAATAACGTAAAATAATTAATTTATAAGCCTCTTCTATCCTTGCTTTCAGAATAAAAAAATAGAAAATAAAGCATTAATAATAAAAATTAAAATAAATATTCGCAGGCTAATCCCATGCGACTTCCTAGCGCCAGCCC
The DNA here is from genome assembly GCF_905220415.1 of Colias croceus. Classification (NCBI taxonomy): domain Eukaryota; kingdom Metazoa; phylum Arthropoda; class Insecta; order Lepidoptera; family Pieridae; genus Colias; species Colias croceus. The sequence goes on along the minus strand of NC_059558.1, from coordinate 5,057,856 downwards.
AAACTCACAACCCGATAGCGAACGGCGCGCACCACAAGATATTACTCGCTAACTTCCTCGCGCAAACTGAGGCGCTTATGAAGGGGAAGACGGATGCTGAGGTATGTATGCGTGATTATAGGTATTTTTGGGGAGGAAAAAATTGAAAAATGTAAAAAAAAAATCAATTTTTCCAATTTTCGCAATTTTATATTTTAAAATTTTTCTTTTTAGGTTGGTTGGTGGGTTATGATTTTTTGTATTTCTAGGGAAATAAAGCTTTGGTAATTATAATATTAATAATTACACAGTATACTAAACTACACACTTCAGTAAATTAATAGTCCCAAAAAGATATGGCCATTATGCGTACATACTCAATTTTTAATTGAATCATGGTTAAGTGTCATTGTTATTTTCAAAAGCAATTAAGAAGAAATGAATAATTTTAAAAAAATCCAAAATATGTCTCCTCCACAATTTTAAACATCAAAAGGAACCCATATTTTAATTTAAAATCTCTACATTTTGAGATATGCGTTTCTATAGTGTTTGCGTGATGCATATTTAAAATGCATGATGAAAAATAAAAGACTGAAACTTTTTGTCTAATAAAACATTTTCACACAGGCCAAAGCGGAATTAGAGAAATCAGGAATGGCGCCAGAAGCGATCGCTAAGATCCTTCCCCACAAAGTGTTCAAGGGCAACCGTCCAACCAACTCGATTGTTGTTAAGAAGTTCACGCCGTTCACACTTGGCGCTCTTATCGGTAAGTAAAAGGTTTACAGGAAAAAGCAAAAAAATAATGCATTTTTACTTGTATTATATAAGAAAAAATGACAAAGAGAAAGAGATTCATACTACTTCTTACAGATAAATATCAATTTTAAAAAGTTATAGATATTTTATTAAAGTTTTCTAATTTTATTTGAAACTAGCTTCCGCCCGCGACTCCGTCCGCGCGGATGTCGGTCTTCGCGTGGATGGTTATTTCTCCATTTTGAGTACCTCTGTCAATAACATCTTATAAATATCTATTGGAACCAAATCCCAAATACGGCTAGGCCTATAATAATACGCAACGTGTGTTCGCGGTTCTACGGAACAACGTCTATGGATAAAACTGAAAAATTAAGATTAATTTTTTTCTACGTATTTTTCCAGGATAAAAAGTATCCTATTTTACGCCCAGGATAATAAGGTATAATTATACCAAGTTTCATCGAAATCGAACCGCTAGTTTTCACGTGATGCCTTCACATACAGACAGACAGACAAAAATTTTTTTAATCACATATTTGGGTTTGGTATCGATCCAGTAACACCCCCTGCTATTTATTTTTTCAATATTTTCAATGTACAGAATTGACCCTTCTACAGATTTATTATATGTATAGATGATAACATAAGTTTGTAGACATTGTTATTTTTCGTGTTTTTTATGACTCAGAATATATATAATTATCTATATTGTTTTTATAACAGTATAAAAATCATCGTTTTTACATGGGGCAACATTAATAAGTTTCATCATTATTTCAAAATTCATCTTAAAATCGATTGTCATGCCTCTGTACTTAACTGCTGTATAATTTAAGTTTTATCTATTTTGTATAAAAACAAATAAAAATATTAATGATCACATAGGATACCCCGTTAATACATAAAATTATCATAATTTTTTCAAAATTCATCTTAAAATCGATTTCCAAGGCTCTGTAGTTAACTGCTGTATCATTAAAATTTTAAGCTATTGCATAGCTTCTATCGCGGGCCTTGAGCGCGGGGACCGAATCCAGAAATTCCGTAACGAAAAAACCTCACGCTCCCCACTCCGACGGGCGGAGGTGTGGCTTGAAGGCATAGCATGCAATAGCTTTACCGCGGCAGTCCCCGAGTGCCACACGTATTTTTTTTATTTTTTCTGTATTAACAAAATAAAAATATTTTGCAGCCATGTACGAACACAAAATCTTCACACAAGGCGTGATCTGGGACATCAACTCCTTCGACCAATGGGGAGTGGAACTCGGCAAGCAATTGGCCAAAGCGATAGAACCGGAACTACAAGATGGCAAGAAAATCACCAGCCATGATGCTTCTACTAACGGCCTTATTAACTTCTTGAAAGAAAACTTTTAATAAAGATCATCTCCAATATGTAGTTTATTTCAGCCAATCGGTGTTTAGAATTTTAGACCAATAGGAGCAAAGAATGCTCGCGGTCAAACGTGATTGGCTAATATTGTCGTTTTACTAAATACTTGTAAAGAAAATTTAAAATTGTTATCTCATTTTTTTATTGGAAATAATGATCAGAAATACTTAGTATTTCTTATGAGACCTGTGTAAAGATTTATATAAATTTTATTCCATAAAGACGTCGTTTTTATTTATACATCTTACAAATTAATGGAGAACTTTTCGATAAAGTGTTTAATATTATATTCACATTTGTATATTTGAATGCTTTGTAGAACTCGTTTTGTGCAATTAAATGTTGTTGATGTTAGAGAAAGTATAAATTATTGCAATTGTTGCTTTATAGATCTATTGTATGTTGGATGACAAAAATAAAATATTTATCACTTTTTAAATTGTTTTATTTGAAGTATTTTACTGTTGAACCTAAATATAGACACATATTTTTACAAAGAATGAAGATAAAATTCGCTAACGAATTGATTGAAGAACCACTAATAATTAACCCCCCCTTTAAACAACAACTCTAGAATCGGAACTGAAATCACCTAAAATTCTGTCCATACAAAAATTTACAATAGTCAATAGTGGTGTTGTCATGGTAAAAATGGAAAGAAAGTAGGTATCTATTTCATTTTTCCGGACTTATTTTATTAAAGCGTGCGCGGGAATCGCCGCACAGCCTTTTGTTACATGCAATGTTATATCAGCGAAATGACGTTGAAATAGTTTTCGAGATGTTCAATGTAAGGCAATATAGGACAATTCTAAAGCCATATCGATTAAAGACGCTTCCCGTGAATATGGTCACTCTCCTAAATAATACAATCACATAATCGAACATGACATCATACATGTACATAATAGTGTCATCATTCATCTAAAATCCACATCGTTACTGTTACCTAACTTAAAGATCATTGTTTAGGATACTTTCCCTCAGGTAAAAGTTTACGAAACAGAGTAAATTACTATGTAACTACAATGAAAACGACGACTCGCCTTTCGAGAAGATCGAGTTTGTCGAGAGAATCTCGTGCGTATCACACGCGACCGTTGCGTCCAGAAAGAACGTACGTAAACGCGGCAAGCATTTGAAGATTTACCAATCATTCAGATCGAGACATAGGAATATGTGCTTAAACGGGAGGTATCTCTAGTATATTACACAGAGCAAGTAATATAGTAGTATATTATTTACTCTATGGGAGCCTGTACCTGTAGTGTGTCGACTAATGCGCCGATGCTGATGCGAAGGATGTCTGGCGAAGTGTAGCCGATGTACTTACGTGCGAATTCTGTATTCGTGCTATACGTTACGCAGTAAATAGGTTCTTTGTGAATATTATTATGATCAAAAAATACTCTGGTGCAACCAATTTCGTAGTCAATGTTCATCGTTATTGTTAAACTAGCTGTTGCCCGCGACTTCGTCCGCGATTAGGTCGTTTTTCGTCATTCGTTGTTTAAAAAAAATACGTGACACTTTATTTTAAAATTTTCTTAATTATTGTCTCTTATAAAATTTAACTACATTAAAATTGAACACTCTGATAAGAAAATCTTAAAATCTGAAGAAAACATGAATGTGGTTTAAATTCTACATTACTTAGTATCAAAATAATAATAATCTAAATTAAATGTAGATTAACAGTTTGAGCACACCATTATAGAATATGTAGTATTAAATTACGTTAGTTTACATAGTAACTTTACTACGACTACAACTACGATTCAAAGAAAACATCTTTTTCAGTGTGAAAATGCTCTAAGCAATCCTGGATGATGAACTGTATATCATGTATCTACCTACTCTGATCCCAGTACGGTCGGTACGTCGATAGCCATAACGATAAATATTATAATCAGATAACCGCAAAGTCAAAATAAAAACATTACTTGTAAAGTTGTGAGTGCAAAATTTACGTTTCATTTGGCAATAACATTTTTTTCGGTACTAAAACGTAGTAGTTTGATATGTGGTTGGCTGCCCCTCCTCTCCTTCCTGAAAAATATCCTACAAAATTTCCCGAGATACTTCCAATGATTGAACCATTGGACGTTGGACATTAACTTCAGTCAAAAATTGACGAAGCGGATGATTACTAATTTCCACTTAATCCTCGCTGCTACTGTCTTTATCATCAAATCATCAATTTTCAAGTGGTGTAGTAAAAATATCAGCAGAAATCGTCTTCCAAAGGCGATATAATTTTATTAGCATTGAATAAAAAAAACAAAAGTTAACTGTAAATCTATAAAAAAAGCTACTTACAAATAAAATTTTATCAAAAACTTCTGTTCCCAATGCACCTCAAAATAATAAAAGAATCATTCATTTCATTTCATTTCAATAAATACCTGTAAGTAACAACTTACCTTTTGTGGGAACGCATGATGGTGAAAATTCACAAAACACGAAGATTGCATATTTTGATATTTTTGGTTTTATGGCATTCAATTGCTTTATAAATATCACTACATAGTATAAAAAAGTCGCTTTCTGTGTCCCTATGTCCCTATGTCCCTTTGTATGCTTAAATCTTTAAAACTTCGCAACAGATTTTGATGCGGTTTTTTTAATAGATAGACTGATTCAAGAGGAAGGTTTTAGTACATAATTTATTAGGTTTTAGACAAAGCGGACGAAGCCGCGGGTGGTAAGCTAGTAAATTTATAAAACACGAAGATTTTAAAAATTGTAACTAATGAACACAACAATATATTATTATACTCTTTGGAACACAATCATTAGATTAACTGTAGATAATGGTGTCTATTTTTACTTAAAATAATAAACATCTAAGTAGGTACCCTCACTTTAAAAAAAATGTAGTTTATTATTTACACGAAATATATCTTATAGGGAACGGAAGATATGGGTTAAAGAGTTAAATAAATAAATAACATAATTATATTTAAATTATTAATTTTTAACATTGTGTTCAGTAGTGTTAACATGTAAATTGATTTGATTTTTACGAAATCTCATAGATGGCGCTGTTACAAAATTAACATTATACAACTTACATTCTTTAAGCTATGTTTCTCTTCCCAAGTTACTTAAATGGCATAATTTTTATAGTGTCAATCTAGATATTGTCAAACAACATTTATATATGCGTCATTTGATTATTAATTTCCAATAGTTAACGTGTAAATTGATTTGATTTTTATAACATTTAATAGATGGCGCTGTTTCTAATTTGTCTTTATACTACTAAATTCATTAAACTGTTTCTCTGCCCAAATTACGTAAATGACATAGTTTTTATTTTGTAAAGCTAGATAATAGCATGGCTTACTCGAAACCAACATTTAAACATGAGTCTTTAGATTGTACGCTGTCGTAATACACGGAATACGTAAGAAAAATAAAGGTTCACAGCTCCTCCCCCGTAGGTGATAGCTTGATAATATGTAGCCTATAGCCTCACCCGACCTGTTAGTAATATTCATGCAAAATTTGAAGTCAATCTATGCAGTACTTTTCGAGATTAGCTCGGACAAACATACAGACAAACAGACAAACAGACAAACAGACAAACAGACAAACAGACAAAAATTCTAAAAACTATGTTTTTGGCTTCTATATCGATTATAGATCACGGCCCAGGTATTCTTTTAAAAAAATATTCAATGTACAGTTTTGACTTTCCTACGATTTTATTATATGTATAGATTTGACATTAATCTTAACTATACCAAATTAACCAAGCCGAATTAAACAGGGTGTAATCGTTAAGTGTGCACAGGCGATTGTTTCGTAAATAGGAGTGTTCAATGTTACATTTCTGGATATTTCTCGTTTTATTTTTAACAAATTATTATTGCCATCTTACTCATTAAGTTAAGTACATACTTTCGATATCAATTAAGTTTTTTGATATCTGCATTAGTTACGGATTACAGAATAATCGCCTGTGCACACAACGAATACACTCAGTATATTCATAAATAAATCGATCGAAGTATTTCCACTGAGAAAGTCGTTTGTGTTAGAGATTGAGTCAGGGAATGGATAGGGATAAATAAAAAGCAGTTTACAATTAAAGAATGTATTTATTTTGTATCAGATTTTTACAGAAATATCAATACAAATAATCTTAAGTGCCAGTAATTCCAGTCAAATTTTGCTTTTTACATACACTTTATAGTCAATCAGAAATCAGAATACACAATAATATATTAAAGATACTAACTCAAACAATGATTGTGTGTCAATTATCTTGATATTTGCGTAATTTTACGGTCAGTTTATTCGTCATTATAAGGAACTGGGGTTTGTAAAAACAAAAGCTTTGTCATGACAATTTTTACGTTTTTAATTTTAGACAAAAAAGGCATGCTTATATTAATTATTTTGGTCAGTTTTATATTGTAGCCTGTAGGAACCAGCCCAAAGAAACACTCATAATGCAGTCCTTGGAAATATTAAAATATTATTTATTTCGCTCTTCCCCTTCCTCGACCGCCGCCAGTTTTTGCTTTTTTGTTTGCGTTCTTTTTGTCTTCTTCTGCTTTACGTTTTGGATTCGGTGTTGTTGATAATACCTGTAAAAATTTTCAATTCATACAATAATTTATACACAAATAGTATCGGTTTGTTTTAGTTTTGGTTTTTATTTCGGTACATGTATATTTTCGTGTCTGAAGACGATAAATTAAGTGTTTTTTTATAAGGACCTAAATACATATAGAACATCCTACAGCCTTAAGTCATTTTATTAAAATTAATCAATAAGTTCATAACACAATGGTTTCCTATCTACAGTAAAAAATGCAACCAGCACTTCGTTTCGTATTTTTATAAATTAAATTAGCAATAGGGTGTTTTGAATATTTTGTTTTTTCATTAAGAGTTTTTGTAGCTTAAATAAAAAAAAATATATATATATATAATAAAATTGAAACAAATTTATATTCCACATAAACAAATATTACCTTAAAGAACCCATCAAGTCTTCCCTGTGTAGTACCAGAGCGAGCTTTCAGTAGTTTTTTAGCGCCATTCCTCACTCTGTCTTCATTGAACTGTTTGTCTCCACACAGGAACTTTACTAAACCATCTTCATCTGGGTCTGTCCATTTTAACTGAAATGTTAAATTAGTTTAATCTATACTAATATTATAAAGCTAAAGAATTTGTTTGTTTGAACGCGCTAATTACTGGTCAGTTTTGAAAAATTCTTTCGATGTCGATAGCCCATTCATCGAGGAAGGCTATAGGCTATATCATCAGCCTAAGACAAACAGGAGCGGAGCAATGCGGGTGAAACCGCAAGGCACAGCTAGTTTAATATAATGCCTATATTGGACTTAGAGATAGTGATATTTCACCATTTACTAGCAACCCAGTTACGGTTTCTTTTGTGCGAGTATTATGAGCAAGACTATTTTTCCTTTTTTGTGCGCGTTAATTTTTTTTCTGCTTATAACCCTAGTATATTTGTTAATAATTAGATTAAATTATGTGGAGAATAGAATTTTGATATTGCAATAAAGTCTACGGCCTATCGCAGACACCAGTCCTCTCCATTTAAGTTTAATTGTCATTGTTTATGTTGTAATAACTTTACGGTAACTGAAGTTGTAAGTTTTGAGGAAATAAAATGAAATGATTTAAATGATAAATGCGTGAAACAATTATAGTACTCAATTTTTTTTAGTTAACAAGGTAAATTACTATAAAAGCTTTTCAAACTACTTACTTCAATCTCTGCAGCATCCTTAACCTCCGGTTCCAGAAACAGTCTCCTCGCGTTACTAAAGTCCCAATCTTCAGGTGGCACATATTTCTTAGTGTCTATGTTACGGAGCACTTCTTCCAAACTACGGTGTTGTCGTATTAGTTCTATGGCTCGTTTGGGGCCGATGCCGCGGATCGAACCGCAGTAGTCACAGCCGAGGAGAATGCAGAGGTCTATGAACTGAGAATTAAGTACTTTTAGCTATAAGTAATCACTACATATAAAACAAAGTCGCTTTCTCTGTCCCTATGTCCCTTTGTAGGCTTAAATCTTTAAAACTACGCAACGGGTTTCGATGCGGTTTTTTTAACCCTTAGCTGGTATCGGGGGTCAAAAATCACCCCAGTGCAACGAAATTTTGGTCATAACTCTTTAGTGTTATAACTTATACTCTTGTTCATCTAGCTAATCTCATAACATCTCGGGCGTGAGATGGACGACATACAAGTGTTACTTTTCTGTTACAAGGAGCCGAGGTACGTACACTGCTGGGGTCAAAAATCACCCCCGATACCATTTGTGTAAGTTTGTCTGAATTTATTCTAAAATTATTTTCTTTATTTTTTGAGTTATAAACGATCATTATGGAGAGTTTTTTGACTGACGATCAAATAGCTGAATTATTAGATGACGAAATAGAAGAAAATGAACCGGAAACCTTCAACAGACCAGCTGCTTCTGTAAGTGATGATGAACAAATAAGTGATTGTTAGGAAGAAGAGTATGTTAGAAGCTGACTCCTCAACTTCAAGTTCTGATAGTAGCAGCGAAGGAGATGATGATGAAGAAGAAGCAGCTAGTCATACCTCTGGCGAACAGCGATCATATGTTCTAAATGTTAGAAATTTTACTAAGAATTTTGTTACTGGTTCATATAAGTTGTCATTTTTTTGTTTAGACTGTATAAGAAAACTAAAGTTAGAATATTTTTATGTTAATTTTTAGTTTTTGTAGAATTTATGGATCTCAAAGTGAACATCACTAAAATTAAACCAAAAATAAGATATAATTTGATTTGAAAAATTAGTATGGTTCATTACTTTATAGAGCACTATATTGTCGTTAAATGCTTACTTTAAGAGTTACTTTATTAATAAAAGAGGATTAAAAAGTAAAAAAACCTGTTTTTATAACAATTATTTTTAATTTTCTCGTGGGGTCTTTTTTTACCCCCGATACCAGTTATGTTGGCCAAGTTTAGCGATACCAGCTAAGGGTTAAATAGATAGAGTTATTCAAGAGGAAGGTTTTAGTATATAATTTATTTGGATTTAGACAAAGCGGGCGAAGCCGCGGGCGAAGCCGCGGGCGGTAAGCTAGTAATATTATAAAACTGGAGTTTTTTTGAAGGGATATTAGAGAGGAAATAATCTTAGAAACTTTGTTACCAATGTGCAAAATTGTTTCAAAATTAAGACCATTTAGTGAGGAAGGCTATATTATATCATTAAGCTAAGACAAATAAGAGCAGAAATGTCGCCTTAGTTTACAGCACTCTTTGATCTTATATCTTAAATTTCAATCTTCATTGATTTATATCCTTAATGTATTGTTACATTAATCTTAAATGTATATATTAATATATAATTTGTAGTTGTATAAAAATAATTTCAAATTTCAATATATTAACCAACCTTTTACATTTTAATGTTATATTGGAAAAAATAATAAGACTGATGGAAACAATTAATTTATTTTTAATCTGCTAGGATGTCTATCTGTTTATTCTAAAGAATTTACTTGATAAATAATACTGCATAGTATTTTTTTTTAACGCTGGGAAATGCATTTACGCACCCCCCTCTGCAGTTTTCCTGTGTCCCCTCACGCAGGAAAACTGCAGAGGGGGATGTATGTGGGACTCACGAAAGGCCATACCCACTAAAACCCAACGGTGGCCACCGATCACCTTCGCCGGCAGGGGTTAATACTGCATAGTATACCTCATTATGATTCAACTCCAGGCCACTCAACACTTGATCAAGGTGGAACTCCTGGACTGGCATTTTACGGGCTTCAGAAAACGTCAGGTGTCGCAATAATACATTGGAACCAAAGGTCAATGCGTCCATATCCTCTGTCGCTACGGCATATACTTTGCCAGCTTTTACCTTAAAAAAAAAAATTTAAATTCTCTATTTTCTTTTATGATGGTATTTGAAGTTCTGTAGGTAGCAAATATAAATCCATATTACTAAAAAATAATATAAAAATTTGAAGCAGAACAAAAGATTCATAATTTTTTCATAAATAAGTTTGATAAAATCACTCTGTATTACTTTTCATTTTATACTATTTTTTTTTTATTAAATTAAGTTTGTGTTGTTTATTGTTTTGAAATAAATATTTGCCTAAATGAACTTCTAAATAAAAATAAACAAACCATCGCAGCGCACTGGGCTTCAGCCTCACAAGGTGCCTCCACAACAGGCACTCCCATGAGCTTCAATAGTTCCCGAGCCTCCTCTCCATGCTGCTTTGTCACTTTCACTAGCCGACGGTTGAATTTCTCCATGGATGCTTGGTCACCTGCGAGGATATTTTGAATACAGGTTGATTTAAAAATGTTAATAGTGAAAAATTGGACAACCAACATAATATACAAACAATTTAAGGAGTTACGACAACTCCTCACATCTGCAATGTTGAGTGTGATCATTTTATATTTTTTATTTTATTCTTTTCTATTCAAATTAAGAATTTAAGAATCTAATACCTATTCTGTGCTGAATGAAATAATTTCAAAATATCTCTAGTTTCTATACAAAACACTGACCAGCTTCAGTAGCCTTTTGCAGTTCCTTCTCCGCTTCCTCCCGTCTCTCAGCTCGTTTGTTCAACTGATGTGACTTCATTTCTGGTGGCTTGCCATCAAATACATACACAGGTTTGATGCCATTCTCTACCAGCCTGATGGTTCTGTAGAAGGTCCCCATGAGATGTGACGTTGTCTCACCATCAACTGATGTTAGTTGAGCTCCTGTAAAATCATAATGTCTTTAATAATTTATGAGAGGTTTTCGCTAATTTTCTTACTTACTTCCATTATTTTTGGTGACAAAATACAAATACATTTACATACACAAGAATTGTAGGTAAGATATCCTTCTTATTGTAATTCCAAAACAGCAATAAGAATGATATACAACAACATGTGAAAGACAAAAAAATATGTTGAACTAGAACAACAAAATTTACACACTCACCTTCACTTCTTACTGCTATTAAAAACTGATATAAACTCATAGATGCATCAATAGCCACTTTACGACCTGAAATATTTCAATTTGAATTAAATTTCACGTACCTATTTATAAACACAAACGTTTACATGGGGTGTCCCCAATCTTGTACATACCAAAGTAATTTTTAATTTCCATTTCTTTAACAGCTTGAGGTGCGATATCCGCAATTAATTTAGATAAACCTATAATACCCATCTTGATTCCGAATAATATTAGCACTATATCATAAATTCAAAACAATTTCTTTTTGAAAACAGAAAAATACGGGTTCCCATGCCTTTGTTGAATTGACGTTGTAAATTGTGGCGGGAGAATTGAGAGGTGACAAATTTTGACATAGCATATTATTTTGTCAGATTTGTCGTATTGGAGGCAAGGGTTTTGGTCACAGTCTTTTAAAAGTTTTTTTTTTATTAAAATATATATTTTAAGATTTTATATCTTCTATAAAGTTGTTATAAATGTACTTTTGTTACTTGTTAGAGGAAGCGCGCACGAGCAACTTTGTCTCCGCAACTATATTTTTGTCTCTCCCACCCATGGGCTAGTATGAAAGTGCGCGCAAGTAGCGACGCAACTCCCCATACAAATTATTGATGGAAGAGACAAAATAGTTGCGGAGACAAAGTTGCTCGTGCGCGCTGGGTCTAAGTGTTTATGTATAATTTTACCATTTCAGAATGCAGCGTGAAAATTCAAAATGTTGTTTAACTTAATTAATATGGCATTTTATTTACATTGTATTGCAATAATGTTCTAGAATGAGAACATTAAACTTGGAAATTCAAATGTTTTATTAAGTTAAAATGAAAAAAAAACAGTCAGGAAAAAAACCCAGCAAATCTCTGTGATAGAAATGCGATTTTTAATTTGTAAGCTTTATTGAATAATTAAATTTTTATTGCATAAAGATTAAGCAGAAATAGTGTATAACCATAAGTAAATTTTTCTGTATCTCCATGAGATCTCTATTCACATTTTAAATACAAATCGAAATAAAACAAGTGCTGTTATTCATTCTCCTTTAATATCATCGATTACAACAGACTATACAACAGTTATATATTACAAAGGACGGCAAAATACATTTATAACATGAACTAAAATAAACAATTTGTCACCAATTACCTACAAAATATAAAAATAAGTTTTTTATTTGGTTACAATTTGGCAGCTAAGTTCTAAAGCACTACTCCTTAAAAAAATACAATCAACAATTGTATTTTACAAGACAATAGTGCTTTAGAGGTCAAAATTTGTACAATTTACCACTAACATTGAAGCATATATTTGTCATTATACTAAATAGGCTTACCTAGTAAAACTACATTTAGAAAATAGGAATAATAGATGAAGAAAAATAGTATTAGAATTCATATATAACTCGTGCCAATAATGAAATATTTATACATGAAAGTCGCTATAGCGCGAGCGAGATAGCATATATCCATCGCCAATGTATGAATGAGAGACACTTATGGTTAAAATTTACACTTTCATAGGCACGGGTTATATAAAAAATCAGTTTATTATGTCAATGAAAATAATTTCAAAGAACGGCATTTACTTTATGCACTAGTAGAAATAGAGTAAGAAAAATAGAGTAAGCCAGTTTAATAACTACATACTTATAACTGATCTATCACATTAAATTACAAACACTTTGAGCAGAATATAAAACATCTAAATATGTAAGTACTGTAAGTTATTTGTTATTTCAGACATTTCTTTGGAAAATAGTAATTCTCAACAAAAGTGGTTGAGTAAAAGTTTATTGTCTCTTTCTTTCCAAATGAATTCACGTAAGAAAAAAAGAGACAAAAATACAATGTTTAGTTCGTTATAATGTTCATTAGTTACATAAATATTACAAATTAATAATTGTATTCGATTCGATTTTAAATCGTGAATAATACTAACAGTTGAAAATTATTGAGCAGTATTGTAAATTGACTTATTTCAAGTAAACAGCTATCTCAAATTTCGACTTGAATTCAATGTACCTATAGAAAAGTTTATCAATCTTTAATAAATTACAAAAACTTCATAATTCGAATAATACTTTGGTATTGAATAGTTTATACAATATTATTCAGATAATTATTATTCAAGCATAAAAAAATATTAACAAGGAACTAATATGCAATTTATTTTAAATTCATGTCTACATTTCTAAATAAAAAATAATTATAAAACTGTAACGGCTAAAATCTATAATTTCACTGTTTTTCCTAATATATACAAAAACAAGACCAGCCCGTAAACACAAAATATTAAATATTACATAAACACAAAATTCTACTTATAACGAAACAGTATTTATCACCTTATCTATAAGTAATTTTGTTTGGCATCGCTACATAATACAAAACATACTCTTCCATTTTTCTTACGTTCTAATAATATACACCCTGCTCTATAATCGAGTCCATCCGAAATGTAACATAAACAATAAAATATTATCTTACTTTACAAATTACATATTATAACACTGAATACATTTATACAACATTACGATCAAATTATATTTTCTTATAGCTAAATTTTTATTTGTCAAATTACACATAGCCTTTTATATTTGGCACATATTCGTCGAAATTACTTTTTAATCTATAAAATTCTAACCAATTTTTTTTATTCGTCTATCGTCAAGAACCGTTGCCTAGCAACAGTGTAGTTTATCAAAAAGTCCCTATAGGTATATATATTTTTTCAAATGACAACATTTATCACCATAGAGACCATAGACCATTAGTAAAGAAAATTTAAAAATAGAAAACGGACATGTAATAGCAATAATAAAGAAAATAAAATAACACTGTTAACTGCATTGAGATAATATTAATATGGAGACGATACCGCCTACATCACTTATGTTCCACTCAACATACGTCATGTGGCGTAACTGCACTCAGTCGCTTGCTCGCTCATTGGCGCGAACGTCACGCTCATTTTTTATTTGTTTTAAAGTGAAACGCATCAAATATGCCTACGTGTGTGTTACGATATTGCACAAAATAATACAAAGAATACGGAAAAGTGCAAAGGAATAACTTTTCATCAGTAACTAACTAGATAATAATTTTTAAAACTTAGTTAGAGCAAAATTTTTGGCGGGCGACATTTTGTCATAGATTAAAAATTTAAGATATGACATTGGGCATGAAATAAGTGTTGTTAGTAATATTTGCTGGCGTATATTTTTATAGTCTAAAATAATAATTTTACATATTATTTAGAAAAGCATAGACTGGTTGTTAATTGAAAAAGGTGAAATCATGAAATATGAAAATCAATTACTCAATCACCAATTTTTTTTTTGTTAATTGATTTTAATCAAGTTTTTAATTGATATTGTATAAGCTACTGACTTGAACGTATAATTGAATTATTATTTATTTATTTGCACTAATATAATAAAGAGGAAAACTTTGTTTGTTTGTTTGATTGTAATTAATAGGCTCATAAACTACTGGACCGATTTTGATGAAAGGAGAATGCCCATTTTTGGTACTGGTTTTTCTCATGCATCAAGACAACAATACTATTAAAAAAATCTCGGCAATTTAGAGGCCTTCTTACCATCGGAAAATATATTTTGAACAGGGAATGTTTTGTAAAATCTAATAAGACATGTAATTGTTTAGATCCGTTATTATAGATTTAGTGTCCATTACCGGTTACCACGGTAACCAAGCGGTAACTTATTACATTTACTATGGTAAATAGCTAAATGTATTAATATCGATTATTGTTTTCATTGAATTACAAAAAAAATCAATTAACATAAAATCACTCTTTCAGGTATTGTTTATACACTGTAGGTTATTTTAACAAAGATAGTGAAGTAAAATAATATAAATATGTATATATATAAAAAAATATTATTATGACATAGCTTGGTAGGTAACCAGTTATTTCTTATTTGTTTCTTTCTTCGATTATGTAGTGAAAAAATGATTCAAA
This sequence comes from Colias croceus, assembly GCF_905220415.1. NCBI lineage: Eukaryota > Metazoa > Arthropoda > Insecta > Lepidoptera > Pieridae > Colias > Colias croceus. Next base: position 5,042,711 of record NC_059558.1, on the reverse strand, counting down.
CAACAACAACAACAACAACATGTAAACCGAATAAAAACTCAATTGGCATTTTTTAAGTATATATTTAGGTTTTCTTGAAATCCGTCCCGGAAGATTTCTGGTGCCTACCTACACTAGCCGATGAACAGATAGACTTTGTCTGAAAGCATAGAAAAATAACCCTTGGACGATAAAATGTTACCTAAATCACACATAAACCTAACTAAATCGGGGTTATTTAAGTTTTGAGGTTATTTCACATTTTTCTCAATATCTTGAAAACCCCTGTTTTTATCACAAAAAAAATCAATTGGTAAAAATCTTTTGAATATCGAAGAACCCTCCAAATCCACTCTGGCATTGACGCAACACTGTACTGTGGTCCATACTTTCATGGGCATTTTCCTTTGGCACAGACAATCTTAAGACCCTGAGAAAAAACATAGGCTACTTTTTATTGCGAAATATGTGCCACGGGCGAAGCCGGGGCGGACCGCTAGTTCAGAGATAAGTAATTAATATTTTTTCTATTCAAGGTTTCCATGTCTGGGCCGTGAAGAAAGGGAAAAATTATTTTTTTTCTAAAAAAGGCTCAATTTGTAAGGAATAAAACTTCCCATAGCCCTGACTGAACCTAAAACACGAAAAAAATTAAATTATTCCATATGACGTCACTATTTACATCATCCTATATTATATGCCAGATATTGTTAGCCCCGCGTAGTAAAGTCAGTTTATACCTAAAATAAATATTAAGTAAGTACAAAGAAAATTTCAAGTCAACGTGCATGTAAGGAGTGGCACCCAATAAAATAGACAGAATGAAACAAAGTGTCGCCTCTATAGCGGTGAGTCAGTGACATCGCATAATCTATGACTGTCTAGCCGTCATTCGCGCGCCCCGCGCCGCCGCGCTTGGCGCACAGATTTTGTTCGTGGTGTCTGCTCCATATTAATATTATCTCAATGGTTAACTGTTTATATATTCGAAAACTATAGAACAATGTTTAGTATGAAAATAAGTTATCTAAATAAAAATAAATTAATACTAAGTACATTCAAGTTTTGTGCTGAACTGTATAACAAATATAATGAGCAAGAATGAGATCATTTAAACTGTGACACAACTGGATTATTTAAAAATATATTAAAAATTGTAATTTCTATATAAACAATAACTACCTAACACTGAATATTTTTAAACTGTAACTTTGACGACTGGATTTGTTCCGATGTTTTTTCCGATGCTTAATTTTCTATATAATTTTTATCAGAAGTAACAACTTATTAATAATATTTATTTGACTCCTTTTTTGCTTTTCTTACCTAAATATACATAAACATTTGGAATTTGGCAAATACTTCTAATACTTTATTACAATAGTTACAGACTTGTCACGTTTGGTATTTCAACATTGAGTCCCTCGCCCGTGCCGTGTTGTTGTTTGTCAGTTTGGATCTGAAATACAAGTTAAAATTTGATGTTAATATTAAACAAACCTGTTTGATTTTAGGTATTGAATTATTTTCGGATGGATAGAAGTATGATGTACGTATGAGGTACGGTTTTTGACATAATATACCGTATACGCCTAATAGACGCGTAGGCAGAGTTTTATTTTGGATAAGTTTTGAGTGTATATTAGTAATCAGTCTCTCTCATTAAAGGCTAGGCTAATTTTTTTTAGTCATAGTATTCGCTGGCATGAAACGTGCGTACTGCGTATACGTCGAGCGTTCCATCTGGAAACAATCCAGGTGATGTGGCACGACACTGTACTCTTCCACCTGGAAGTTATCCAGTTGAACATCACGGCAGTAGTATAAAACTACTACACCTGGACCCAATCCAGGTGATGTAGCACGTCACTGTACCGCTCCACCTGGAAGACATCTCCAGCTATACTGTTCCAGCAGAGAGCGTCACCTAACGGCACAGCGTGGAGCAGAGAGCGTCACCTAACGGCACAGCGTGGAGCAGAGAGCGTCACCTAACGGCACAGCGTGGAGCAGAGAGCGTCACCTAACGGCACAGCGTGGAGCAGAGAGCGTCACCTAACGGCACAGCGTGGAGCAGAGAGCGTCACCTAACGGCACAGCGTGGAGCAGAGAGCGTCACCTAACGGCACAGCGTGGAGCAGAGAGCGTCACCTAACGGCACAGCGTGGAGCAGAGAGCGTCACCTAACGGCACAGCGTGGAGCAGAGAGCGTCACCTAACGGCACAGCGTGGAGCAGAGAGCGTCACCTAACGGCACAGCGTGGAGCAGAGAGCGTCACCTAACGGCACAGCGTGGAGCAGAGAGCGTCACCTAACGGCACAGCGTGGAGCAGAGAGCGTCACCTAACGGCACAGCGTGGAGCAGAGAGCGTCACCTAACGGCACAGCGTGGAGCAGAGAGCGTCACCTAACGGCACAGCGTGGAGCAGAGAGCGTCACCTAACGGCACAGCGTGGAGCATAGAGCGTCACCTAACGGCACAGCGTGGAGCATAGAGCGTCACCTAACGGCACAGCGTGGAGCAGAGAGCGTCACCTAACGGCACAGCGTGGAGCATAGAGCGTCACCTAACGGCACAGCGTGGAGCATAGAGCGTCACCTAACGGCACAGCGTGGAGCAGAGAGCGTCACCTAACGGCACAGCGTGGAGCATAGAGCGTCACCTAACGGCACAGCGTGGAGCATAGAGCGTCACCTAACGGCACAGCGTGGAGCAGAGAGCGTCACCTAACGGCACAGCGTGGAGCATAGAGCGTCACCTAACGGCACAGCGTGGAGCAGAGAGCGTCACCTAACGGCACAGCGTGGAGCATAGAGCGTCACCTAACGGCACAGCGTGGAGCAGAGAGCGTCACCTAACGGCACAGCGTGGAGCAGAGAGCGTCACCTAACGGCACAGCGTGGAGCAGAGAGCGTCACCTAACGGCACAGCGTGGAGCAGAGAGCGTCACCTAACGGCACAGCGTGGAGCAGAGAGCGTCACCTAACGGCACAGCGTGGAGCAGAGAGCGTCACCTAACGGCACAGCGTGGAGCAGAGAGCGTCACCTAACGGCACAGCGTGGAGCAGAGAGCGTCACCTAACGGCACAGCGTGGAGCAGAGAGCGTCACCTAACGGCACAGCGTGGAGCATAGAGCGTCACCTAACGGCACAGCGTGGAGCATAGAGCGTCACCTAACGGCACAGCGTGGAGCAGAGAGCGTCACCTAACGGCACAGCGTGGAGCAGAGAGCGTCACCTAACGGCACAGCGTGGAGCATAGAGCGTCACCTAACGGCACAGCGTGGAGCAGAGAGCGTCACCTAACGGCACAGCGTGGAGCCTAGAGCGTCACCTAACGGCACAGCGTGGAGCATAGCGCGTCACCTAACGGCACAGCGTGGAGCAGAGAGCGTCACCTAACGGCACAGCGTGGAGCATAGAGCGTCACCTAACGGCACAGCGTGGAGCAGAGAGCGTCACCTAACGGCACAGCGTGGAGCATAGAGCGTCACCTAACGGCACAGCGTGGAGCAGAGAGCGTCACCTAACGGCACAGCGTGGAGCAGAGAGCGTCACCTAACGGCACAGCGTGGAGCAGAGAGCGTCACCTAACGGCACAGCGTGGAGCAGAGAGCGTCACCTAACGGCACAGCGTGGAAAGGTGTCAGGGCGCGGCGAGGTGCGCGCAGCTGCGGCAGGCGGACATCTCGGCGCTGTACCGCTCCACCTGGAAGCACGCGCTGGCCACGCCGTACTGCGCCCGCGCCAGCGCTTGGCACCGGGACAGCACAGCCTCCCACTCCGCCAGCTCATCTGCACACACAAATACAAACATAAAAAAATATTTTTCAATTAATCAAACTCAAACATTCAGATGAATGAATAGATATTCAACTGGACTGCGTTTAGACGCGCTTTTGAATCATCAAAATATAGAGAAAAAAATAATAATTTACGACCGGTTCACAAATCACAAAGCAATTTCTACAAGAAAAAGAACCGGCAAGAAACTCGACTGTTACTCTTTTAAATTGATAACAACGTAATATTTTAATCATCATAATGATCATGCCAGAAAATCATTTCACGAGTGTACGGTGTAGATACGAAAAAAATACACCATGTATCACATATATAAAAATGAGTGGGTTAAAAAAAAGGTAGCATATGTAAAAAAATCATAGAGGGTCTTATAAAATGACTATAAACGTAACTACTACGTACTATAAAGTATTCTAAGTTTTGTAATGAAATGTGGGCTTTATTTATTATTTTAAGATTAAGATTAGTTAGTCCATTTGCGTGAGGCTTGTTTTCATTTTTATATGCAGTTTTTCTTTTTTTTAATAATAGAACATGTTGTGTGGTCGTAATGAATTTTAGAAATTTGTTATATTATATTATCATATATGACTGTTATGTTCTTAAACAAATAAAATAAAATATAAACATAATATAACTCACCGATAGCCACGTGCGCGGTGAGTACCACGTGGTGCGTGGAGAGCGCCCACGCGTGCACCGAGTGCACGTGCCGCACGCCGCTCACGGCCGACAGCGCGCTCACACACTCGCGGTACCTGTGCACCAATATCATTTAACCGACTGTACTAAAAGGGAGTTATGTTTTCGCATTATAAAAAATAACCGACTGTGCTAAAAGGTAGTTTTGTTTTCGCATTATATATAAACCACTGTGCTAAAAAGTAATGTTTTCGCATTATAAATTAACCGACTGTGCTAAAAAGTTCTTATGTTTTCGCATTCTAAATTAACCAACTGTGCTAAAAATATTTTTTCGGGCACGCCAAATCCACAGAAAAGTAATCAGGCTACAGAAAACAATTGATTCTCGATCGAGAGTTGTTAGATTGGTCATAATCGTTAATGTGCATGGATACATCAAATAGTAATAAGAATTATAATTTACATTTGATTGTATAAACAAAATTTATGTAAAAAGGTGAGTTTTAGCCCACAAGTTAATATTACAACACATTATACAAAAAATCATTCAGCATAAAACATCAACACTAAAATCACTAATTCCGCTTGATACTAATATTTCACGCCGTCAGATCCGGCTCGAAGGACCAAGTTTACCCTTCTACCAACCAATACATCATAAGGAACACAATTTCACACATCTTCCCCTGTAAAAACTTGGAAGAAAAGTCCATATACCTATAAAAATAATTAACCGTACCTAAAGTCCTGCGGCACAGCTTGCATCAACATGGCCAACGCGTCCCGAACGACGCGCGCTGACGTCAGCAGAACCAGTATGCTGAATACGAATGTGCATATCGGATCTATTACTTTCGCTTCTGGCTGTGGAAAACAATTTTTATTAAGATAATATGTAACAAAAAAAAAAGAAACGTCTATGAAGCGTCTGGGAGCTAGAGCGAAAATTTAATTATTAATAAATAAAGCAGTCTGTGTGACTTACGTAAAACTTAATGATTATAGCGGCGAGAAGAACTCCACAACTTTGAATCAAGTCCCCGATAACGTGAATCAGAGCGGCTCGCAAGTTTATATTTCTGTAAACAAATTATTATTAATAGCATTTTCATTTTAGAACTACCCTCATTATGTTGTGATGTTTGTTCGACTAATTTACAATAAACTATCTTGTATTTTGTGAGAATCATATTTTTATCGCATTTCTAACTTATTTTCACATTTAATGTAAATCAAATTTTCTATGTCTTAATCTGTTTTAATCAAATGTAAATAAAGTAGGAATATATTAATTCTTTAATCAGATACATTTAAAACTAAGCCTGTCCTCTCATATCTAAACCGTTTATCAATTCAAGCATAGACTGATTAAAAATTTTATAATTGTCTTATATATATATTTACTTTACTAACCTCTGCGCACCCCCCAACACGCTGGTCTCAGCGGCGGCCATATCCTTCAGACTGTAGTCGCCATTGGCCACACCGTTAGCAGGTTTATCCCGCCGTCCGAATAAACGAAACCGTTTAGGCGAGCCTTGCGTGTGTGCGTGCGCGTGCGTGTGCGTACACGCTGCGCCGCCGTGTGAGTGATGGTGGGCTGGAAAATTATTTAAAATAAATATAATTTATGAAAGGTTAGTAGTTTACATGTTATTTGATTACATTGAGTTACTATGGACTACGTACTAGAGAGGACATCGGTACTACACTATTTGTAACACGAGTTAGAGTCAATCGTCTCAAACTATTTTTTTTTGTTACATTGATTGGTTTTAATTTATAAGTAAGAGGCAGAATATCTACAAAGTGTATGACTCACTAGCCGCCCCGCGCCGCCGCACTTGTTGCACAAATTATGTTCGTGATGTCCTTTCTATAATACCTCAATGTTTGATTAGAATATAGGCAATATGGCTAGAACTAGTAATATTAAGTATATTGAAAGTTATTGGTAGTACTTAAAAAATACGAAATAGTAATATTCTGAATCAAAGTCTGAATTAATTAATTCGAATTGTAACTTTACTGTTCAAATGTTTACTTTACAACAGATTTTCTATAAGTACATGAGCACAAGGATTTTTTACTTTTTTTTTAACAGAACGCGTTAAGGATCAAAATCGTATTCTTCAATTTGCTATTTCTAAATAAACTCACCAATATCTGAAGCGCATCCATGCAGTACTAAGGCCAGGAGCACATTGAAAGCGACTCCACAACCAGACACGATCATCATCATGTCCGGCTCGATCGTGTACTCGCCGGTGCGCACGCGCAACGCGGCCACGTACACGAACACGCCGGTTAACGCCCATATGAGCAGAACGGACGCCATTGCGCCGAGTACCTCTGAAATAAGAGGGGTTATTGTGAAGAAGGTAATTTAAAAATAACTCGAAAGCGATCGTTTTCTTGCAGCTAATTACTTGATTATAAATACATAAATACCTGTACAAATAAAGATTACTAGCGGTCCGCCCCGGCTTCGCCCGTGGTACATATTTCTTCACACATTTTTCTTTCTCAGGGTCTAAAGATTGTCTGTGCCAAATTTCATCAAATCGGTTGAGAGGTTTAAGCGGGAAAGCGTAACAGACAGACAGACAGAGTTACTTTCGCATTTAAAAAATTATAGTAGGGATTCGTGCCATTTTTTTTTTTAATAAAAAGGATAAAATTCTAAATCTGTCGTCGATTAAAATTTCTTATTTCTAGTTTTTTTTGTTGGAAGAAAAAAGAGAGACTTTTTTGAGAGTCTTTTCAGCACTCTTTTTAAAAGTCGTTTCTGGTAGATAAACTATCGGCACCACTCACCAGCTCGCCGGTAGCCATACGACATGTGTGCAGTGGGCGGTCTGGACGCGCAGCGGAAGGCCAGCAGAGCGAGCGCGAACCCGCCGCAGTCGCTCAGCATGTGCGCAGCGTCGCTCATCACCGAGAGGCTGCCGGCTAGATACCCGCCGATTAGCTCGCATATCTGAAGGATGAATAAAATATTTGAAATCCTGAAAATTTTTCTTTAAGAAAATGCTATTAAAACTATATTTAGTCAGGTAAGTGGGTTCTGTAGTTCAGCCTCTTCCACTTTCTTGTTCTTTTTACCTAAAAGTGAAATAATCAAAAAAAGATCTCTACGAATTTCAATATTCTGAAATGGTTGATTCTGTTTCCTCAACTTGTAGCTAAGAAGCATCTTGGCAAGAAGTTCCTTCAATTAAAAAAATGACCACAAAAAAACAAAATCATCATCATAAACCCTTTACACATAAATAAATGTATCAAATTACTACATCCACATACTAGGCATAATCACAAGCATAATTACCATAAACACAAAACACAGCACAAGAGCAGTCAACAGCTGCGGCACAGCACTGGGGGGCTCCGGCCGCTTCCAATGACAATGCTCCTCCGTCTCCGCTGGTGCGGCCACCGTGACCTCCGTGTAACTGTCCTGGAAAAGGAAATAGAAAAATAATATAACCCACCAGCTGTTATTAGTGGCAAAAACAAGAATTAGAAGAAAGGAAAAAGATATTAACGTGTCTAAAAGTAGCTTAAATATCAATCTTCTCCTGCCTTCTATACAATACATACTAGTCTAGACCCAAAGATCATACCGTTAAATCGTTTTAATGTAAATACCAAACTATCCTATGCTTTTAAGGCACTAATAAACTTCGACGTTACACGAAAGAAGAAAAGTATCGTGTACGTTAATCCAGGTTTTAACTGTAAATCTATTTGGCAAAACGCCGAAAAAAATATTTTCTTAATTGGATTGAAATCTCTTCTGACTGGCAGTGAATAATGTATATGTTCTTGCACAACTAACCATAATTGTTTTAATGAATAAAATCACTAGCATATGTGATAGTATAGTAATTCTTAGAACGTAGGTATACGTTATCGGATTGGGCCATAGAAGTGAGAATTATACACAGAGAAATAACATTTTACTACGCAGGAAAATGTCCATAAAAGTATTATTTTAACTCTAAAAGTAAAAGCCATCAAGTAGACGCTATAAAGATTATAGTCCTAAATAAACGCTTGATAAAAGTAATATTCCAACATACATATACTTCACTGGAAGCTTAGAGTTCTCTTACATTATAAACTGAGACTATCTTCCATAAAATGCTTTCAAAACTTAATGAATTTCAAAGGATTACGCGAGTAAATGACTTTCTAGTTTGTATCAAGATAAATTATATGATCGTGCAGAATTAACTTTGGATCAAAGTTATGATTTAGCCTTTGACGAGATAAGATTTATCCAGAATTATGACTAAAACTCGATTTAAATTTGTATCTACATTTATATTTAAGACTTTAGCATGAACACAATATAACTGAAAGGTCAAAACTTTTTTTAAAACTGCCAAATCGGATGATCTCATTCCATGTTTAGCAACAACAAATACACAAAATTATTGTTTTTAGCTCAACTGCATTAAAAATAACCTCGATACCTTTTTTGTATATTTGGCGTTATCCTAGTTGTATAATGAAAACATTATAACAAATAATCACTTGGAAATTATACCAAGCTTGTCAACATTTCATCATCACAAGGTCAGTATTTGTTTGGTTACATTAACACTTAGATCAATAACATTGTTAACTGTTTTTTGTAAATAGATAAAGAAAAGGTTTCATCATGAGGGAAATACCACGGACGAGTTATTCACGGGTATATTTCAGGTAGTTTCGCCATTCCCAACTTAATTAAAACTAAACACATTTTCAATCCACGTGTTAGGCATTGAATGAATAAAAAATTAAAACCTATAGATAAGAGCCGTGAGAGAAGAAAAGAATATACGTCTATCAATTAACATTGGAAAATTTTAATTTACTAGGTAGCTGAATATAAAAGTTTAGACGTGAAGTCGAATGCAATAGATAGCCAAAAGAAGTCCCGTTCTCTTGTAAGATAAACATTATAATTTCACATGGGATAAACCCACGTTTAACCAATCAGAGTTCAAACAAGTTATCAGACTTTATGCTCCGTCAGGCAGTGAGAGTGAGCCCTGTTGGAGCCTACTAATTAAAATGCCGATCACGACACTCAAGGAATCAATAGAACCTGTTGCTGAATATGTGTTTGGCATATGAAGCGATAGTAGATATTAGTTATATCTTTCAGATTTATCTCCTACAGACAGATTCCTCCTCAGATAACAGATTTGTTTGCTTATCAGTGTATCAATTATTATCATATAAGTTTTATGCTATAGCATACACAATATCGATTTTTGTCAACCAGATAATACATTGATTAACAAAAAGGTCCCCTATTTTAAAGGGTCTTTCATTAAGCATGGGTCGATGTTTGCGGCCTGTGGTAACCACATCCTGCAAGTGACATCCATCAAAAATATATTTTCTTGTTCAGCTTATGCCAATTTACCATGCCAAGTTTAACAGGAATGAACAACAGGCATGATAAAATTTTATGATCTAAATAAGTGTCCCTTGGTTTAGATAATTTATAAAATATCACAAAAATGCTTAATGTAATGTAAGAGATAAAGAGAAATCAATACAGCCTTGTATTCAGACGTGACACGTTGGAGTCGGGTCAATGAAGTGATACTAACTTGTTTACAGACTTCCATTTGTGTCAAAGCTTCGCTATTTTCTTGGAAGAGTTTGCTTATAAAATATAAACAATGTTGTTTACAGAATTAGCTACAGTTGTTGTGTATGGTAAATTTTCATATAAACAATTACTATTTAGGTTGAGACTTTTAACAAAATAGCGTGATTTAATTATAAAACGTTAGTATAAAGATAACAAAAACATTTGTAGTATTTGTATTTTTTATACCGTTTACCTTACATAAACTATTTATATTTTACTAGCTTACCTCCCGCGGCTTCGCCCGCTTTCTCTAAAACGATTTGAGATTTAAACTATCCTATCTCTCAAGTTGGATCGAACTGCACATGGTGTGCGAATTTTATTATAATCGGTTAAGTGGTTTAGGAGTCCATTGAGGACAAACATTGTGACACGAGATTTATATATATTAAGATTATGATTCTATTATCATATTTTATAAAATAAGTAAATAACAAAATATCAACACGTTTTATCTTTTCGGCTTTATTTACAGATATTTTTTAAATAGACTTGTTAATGCCATGCCACACTAAGCTGAATGTTATGAATTAAAAAAAATGGTTCGTTCTGCTTCCTTAGTTCATCTCATCAGTGAAAGTTCTGATTTTTTTCATTTCAAAACTGCCTCATTAACTAAATTGTTTCCTCTTGAACTAGGTAAGTATATTGCGTTGAAAGTACCTATAAGCAACTTCCCTTAAAAATTTTATGTGTTTTTCCTCACCAAACTAAATCATAAAACGGTTGGTAATAAGCACTTTGTAAGCACTAAACAACGGGTAATGGGTGGCAAATTGCGAAATGGCCATAGCGTCGTTACAACGAATTTTTCCGCTCGAATAAGCCGCGCCGTTACCGTCGTAACGGTATCTTATTATGATCGACAAAGAGAGTAAATTAAGTTATGATGAATTTCCTGCAAAAATTACTCGTTGGTATTATATTACAGGAAGAAATCCTCTGTTTTACGCGTATTTATTCGGATTTAACTCAAAGAAAACTGTACTGTGGATTGTTGAAAAAATATTAAAATTATTTTATAAATTTGAAAATAGTATTTCTCATTTCACTGGTATACTTTCATAAAATAATATTTGCAACAATAAAATAAAGTCTGTTGGAAAAGACAAACACTGTGCCAAACTAATTTGGCACCGCTAGACCCAAACATGTGGATTTGCCTTTGATTCAGAATATTAAAATTGTTTGAGCGCAAAAGTAAAACTGTATAATAAAAATATTTTCATTCCTCTTTGACGAGATCAATCATGTAATTTTTGGCTCCCGTTATGATTCTGTAAAGCTTTTCATATTTTATCTAAAACAATTTTATGTAGGTAGATATCGCCTATAAATTATTATTTTCAATGATTAGTTTTCCCATGGCCTACAAAAAATTGGTAGGCCATGGGATGAAGTAGGTAACTAACTTCTTTGTTCTTTTAATATCAAAAAAATAAGCTTTAGCTGAAATCCACATCAAGAAATTATTGAAATTATAATATGTACTATGTAGTATTTTAATTACAATACCAATATCGTTAGACATTATTTCCTATATCTAAATAAATGCAAGATCAGAATTCCCACTTCATTTACAATAGAAGAAGACCAAAAAAATAGACGAACAAACCAAAAAAACCAGCGTGTTCTCCCCAAATAACTTCCTCACACGGGACGTATTTTCCCCATCAAGCACGACAAATTGGATCCAAAACAATGCTCTGGAATTGCCATAAAACCCCTACACTAATTGATCGCGTACGTTCGATTACCCCTGCGTGTGATTGACATTGCGGCGCCGGCAAAAGCGAAGCTGCAATACAATAGATTGCAGACCATTTATTTGTAGCTTCTAACAGAGTTCTGTGAAATACGCTTTTAAGGTTAAAGTTGCATCTGACGTTAATTAACAAATACCACAATAGCGGAGATGAAAAAAATCTCACCAAGATTTTATAACAATGCTCATATTTTACTTAATTTAACACACTACATTACATGGTTACGAGTAATTAATACAAATTGCAATGCTTCATAAAATGGTACAGTCAACATGTTTAAAGTTTACGACAAATTGTCGAATCGTTTGCAGAACGTATAATTTAATATCCCATGCAATAGTAAATCGATTTACATCACTACATAGTATAAAACAAAGTCGGTTTCTCTGTCCCTATGTCCCTTTGTATGCTTAAATCTTTAAAACTACGCAACGGATTTTGATGTGATTTTTTTAAAAGATAGAGTGATTCAAGAGGAAGGATTCTTTATAGACGTTCTGTAGTAATATGCATGTCTATGAAACATTGATCCTTTCTCCATGCAAATACAGGCAAAGAATGTATAGTTCAGGATACATCGCCCATTTTTGCAAGTGACTACTATCAAGCTGATTTTCCGTTTGTAGCTTTATTTTGATGAGACACCGAATAATTTCGTGTACGAAACTCTCGATTGTGTTTGCTAACAGAGATAACAAGGATAAAATTTTTTGATTTGATGGTTCTCAAATATTTATTACGCAATTTGTAGGACAATATGTCTGTTGAATTATATAAACATTAATTAAGTGAAAACAAAAAAATCAGCTTGTTAGTAATCATTTATGATGACCTCGTTATCGATACACTTTGGAAAGGGGGACTCTTTGAAGTTTGAACCAACCATAGATTTTGTAGGACAAATATTTTTTCGAATAATTTAGGTAATTATCTTGAGATTGAACAAAAAAAATTCAGTTAGTAAGAAATATTTGAGAACCATCAAATCAAAATTTTTTATCCTTATTATCTCTGTTAGCTACCACAATCGAGACTTTCGTACACGAAATTATTGGGCGTCTCATCAAAATAAAGCTACAAACGGAAAATTAGCTTGATAGTAGTCACTTTCAAAAATGGGCGATGTATCCTGAACTAGTAAGTACCCTCTTAAACAGCGAGATCCTTGAATAGATTCAGGCAATTACATGAGAAAAATCCCAATCAGAACCCGATCGTGGCCACTGGACCGTTTCATATTCAGCTATTAAAGTTTATAGCACATTTATGACGTTGTACACAACCGTGGGCAGAACGGTTACATAACTATAGTGCACACTACAGTCTACAGATCAATAGAAATGGTATGCAATATAAGGTAATACTGACTCGTTTTACGTCCAACAACCTTCGTGGCTGTTTTTATGAATCCATTTGAGGAGGATCTGCAAACACGATTTACGTTGAGAGATAACAATTTCGGGGGTATAAGTGAATGTAATAAATTGTAGGGCCCTTATGGGATGCCGCAGTCGGAGGTCTCTTTCGTGAGATTAGTGATTTTATATCATCTCGATTTAACTATGTGAATTGAATTCTATTTCATTTCTTTTACAAAATTGCCTATTTGTTATAGTAGAAATAAGGGTAATGGCCATTATCGGTCAATATATTATGTTCTCATTCCAGGGACTCAGGCCTTATACAAGGATTCAGCTCATAATCATAATATTACACATACAATAATAGTTAATACAAAATAGTATCATACTGGCAAAGCGCTTTATCAAATGTCTCATATGCTTAAACTTGATTTTAGATATGCCGGTTTCCTCACAACATTTTCCTGCATCGATAAAATGTGCATAAATAATAAAATTGCAAACTATACACATTGTTTCACAAAAACGTATGACATCTCAACAACGCATTTGCAGTGCTATTTTTACATAGAAATACCGCGATACTGTTGTAAACATATTGTAAAAAAGTGGCATTCTCTGCTGTTCATAAAACGTGATGCCAATATAAATTTTCATGGTGCAGCAAAAATACGGGAACATTTTTCGGATATGAAACTTTTAGTCATCACTCATTGTCAGACCCACCTGAATGAAGAATAATATGAAACCTGCTCCGTAGAGAAGAGAATTTCATTTATTTTAACTGTTTATTACGGGAAAACTAACGGTTAATAAACTGATAAGATATAGTTGGATGAACGATAAACATTGGCCTGCATTTCTCGTTTAACAATTACGTTTAATAATATAAAAGGAACTCAATTGTTTCATCTTTACATGAGTTCATTATCTTTATATGTACATATTTAACTTCATACAACATAAATTTATAGATAACCGATCTTATTACAAGGAACTTCCCAACAGATATAACAATTTCTTTTTATTTTTTACGGACGGTACATTTTACATAGATCATGTGACTGCTTATCGCAGACTAGTCCATGTGAAATTTTACAAAAGTAGTAAGCATTGTTACTTTATAGAAGCCTAATTTACCTAATTTACATAGTTCTATAGGCTATAATGAACTGCTAGGTCAGCAGCTTACGATAAATGTTTTCCTCGACGGTTTCTATATCAACATACCTCAACATTGACCGGTAATACTTGCTCAGTTATTCATGGCTCTGTCAGTCTTCTTGAGCTTCATAATCAATCTCACTTTGGAAGTTAGATAAATGCTTCTCAGAGTTACCATGATGTTTATAGCAGTACTAGCGGTCCGCCCCGGCTTCGCCCGTGGTACATATTTCGCAATAAAAGGTAGCCTATGTCCTTTCTCGGGAATCAAAATATCTCCATACCAAATTTCATGCAAATTGGTTCAGTAGTTTAGGCGTGATTGAGTAACAGACAGACAGACAGAGTTACTTTCGCATTTATAAGGTAATATTAGTATGGATAAGCTACTACTAGGTCAACAGCTAACGATAAATGTTTTCCTCGACCGTTTCTATAGCAACGTACCTCAACATTGACCGGTAATACTTGCTCAGTTATTCATGGCTCTGTCAGTCTTCTTTAGCTTCATATCAATCTCACTTCGGAAGTTAGATAAATGTTTTTCAAAGTTACCATGATGTTTATAGCAGTATTCTTTCAAGTGTGATGGCGCTAGACGATCTATACAAGGTGTAATCGTTAAGTGTACAAAGGTGATTTTTCCATAAGTATTACAAATAAAAAAAAACTTTAAACTGATATCGAAAGTACTGAGTAAGATGGCCGTAATAAATTTTTAAAAATAAAACGGGAAATATAAAAAAAAATGTCTTTAAACACTCCCATGTAATATTTTTGGATATTTCTCGTTTTATATTATGGCCATTTTACTCATTAGGTTAAGTACTTTCGAAATCAGTTTAAAGTTTTTTGATATCTGCAATAGTTACGGAATAATCGCTTGTGCACACTTAACGATTACACCCTATATAGCGCTGTTATTTTTCCATACTGTTATTAATACTGCTTAAAGACATCATAGTACGGGGGCTGACCTATTTCGGATGCATTTCATTCCAGTAAAAGCTCTTTAGGGAACGATATCCATTCAATTGCAGTGATTTCTAAACTTGGCAACTTGTCAGAAGATGCAAAATGAATGAATAGTTGGAAATGTTGTTATTCAACTCATCGCATTCGATCGTTTTAATATGACGATTTTGATATCTTTTAATCTTGTCAAAGACGTTTCACTTCTGACACCTGTGTTCGGAACACACGTTCTTTTTTTATTAACATAATAGAGTTACTCAAAGTAGAGCTCGAGCATAACCTTAGCAAAAACATGATTTCTATATAAATTGACGTCATCTACTACAATTTTCGTTACAAGACAAATAGTTAGTTACCAATGTTGGCATAGAAACATCTTAATACAGAAGCAAATAAGCCGCAAATTTGCATTATCTACATTTAATTACAGATTAAATAATATTCCGCAATATGTCAAGTAAGTATGCCACTAGAAAATAACTATATAACATTCTATCCCTACACTTTACACGAAAAATAAACGAATTAATCGCTAGAAAAATGCATTTATAGAACCCTTATTTTAATTGCAACGCTTTATGAAGTGGTTCCACGATTATGGCATTAATATCGCAAGCCTTGTTGAGTACTTTTAACATTTCAATGAAGCATTTTCTATAATCATGCTGCTTTATTTCAATCTAATAATATTTTAGAGCTGAAGAGTTTGTTTGTTTGTTTGAACGCGCTAATCTCAGAAACTACTGGTCCGATTTAAAAAAATCTTTCGGTGTTAAATAGCCCATTTACCGAGGAAGGCCATAGGCTATAGGGTAAAAGCCGGATAGTTGCGCCACTTTTCAAAAAAGCTATATTATGAAAAATTATGTACTTAACAAGAATAATGCAACATGTATATCAAAACATAGGTCTTTGAACCATCATATTAGCCTATTTTATTAAACATAATTATTAAAGGTTTTGAGTAAATCCTGTTTTATTTGACCTCTCAAATGAAGGATAGTTGCCTAACCTAGCGGATAGTTGCCTATCGTAAATAATACTTCAGAGGATACTTGCCTCGTGAGGGGATAGACGCCTCACAATATTTTTTTAAATAAAAACAAATTTATAACAATTCACTTAATCAGTCTTTATTATTTGTTTTGCTTTTTAATTAAGAACTAATCAACATTATACATTTTTTTGCTATAAAACTATAACAATATAACAAAAATAGCATCTAAATTAGTTATAATCATATATTAGTAAAATTATTGATATTTATCTTAAAGATAGAAGAAGAATAATCAAATCTGGCAATCAACTTTGGCATTAATCATCACTCATCAGAATGCAAATTTTGTACAAGTTTCATGTAACCACATTTGACACATCTCACATTGAATCTAATCTGATTTCGATTTAGTAAAATTATAATTCTCAAAACATTCTACGCAATAATCATTAACAGAAACATTTTTATTTTTAATTTTTGAATTAGCATTTTTAACTTCTAATATCTTTTCAGTATATTTTGTCGATTTTATTGGTAGTCCTTCAGTGGCTTTTACTTTGCATGCTTTCAGACTTACATACCTATATATTTTCTTCATTTTCACTGTCAGAACTGTAATATTGTATTCTTCTCTTTCTTAAAGGTAATTGACCAAAGGAAGACCCTTTGGTCAATTTAATATAATCTGTGTCGGATTCTTGATTAACGGCTCTTGCACCTTTCTTGGCTAATACTTTACTAGGTTTATTATTGAGTTGGACCCCAGTTTCATCCATATTAAATATTCTTCCTAAGTTTTCATCTGTCCAGCTTATGTGGCGTGGTACCACGCCTGCTTTACGTTGATATTTGTGAGGCATTTTGCTCACCTAAATCGTTAACAATTTATTTAATTTTACATGGATGAGATGGACCTATAATTAGAATACTTATTTTATTCAAGCTAAGTTATAGCCACAATGAGTAAAAACAACACAAACAAAAAGTATCTGCCTTTGCTAGTGAAAGAATTTATAGTTGCGGATAGTTGCCCCGAGAGCAACTATCCGCACACCCCGAGAGCAACTATCCGCACAAGTTTCTAAGGCGACTATCCTTTTTGATACGGATACTTGCCGTTTTTATTTGCGAAATAAATCAACAATATTTTGCAATAAAATGTAATTAACAGTATAATTTAAAGTCTAATGCACGCAAAGAAACATAAACTATATTGAAATCACAATTAGTAACAAAAATATTCAATACAAATGACTAACCAATATAGTTTCAACGCCTATCGAAGTTTTACCGCGGAACAATTTCGCTCGCAGGAATGAAACGCTTGCGTCTACACTAACGATTGACGTGGCACTAAGGTCTGCAGGAAGGGTATTTACAATTATAGTAAGGCGTTATTGCCACTAATGTTCGTAACATAGTGTATTCGAAACTGCGGCAAGTATCCCACTGGCGCAACTATCCGGCTTTTACCCTATATCATCACGCTAAGACCTGCAACAGCAGAGGAGCAATGCGGGTGAAATCGCGGGACACAGCTAGTGGGTGAATAATGCAGAATCTATAGGGCTCTCAATGTTATCATGCTAACGATAGTCTCATTAGAGGTTAGAAAGGGGAGAGAAAAAAGATTAGACCGTGACAAAGGATACTTTTAACCACAGTGAAACGTATCATTGGCATGAAAATTTATTTTAAACACGCGGGCGTAAGATACTAGTATTAATATCGAAAATCTATATTCATATAAATTTATAACACATTCTTAATGAAAACCAACACACAAACAACAATATCATTTACATTAAACGCGATCACGTCGATATGGGATTATGGGATCGTACCGCGCTTACGTGCGACGCGCTAAGCCGATTACGATGCAACTGTACAAGTTCAAAGGCACTTGTGTTTCACTGCCATGTTCGTATGGTTCCGTCATGAACGCTATTGTATTTTATATGTGGAGTGTAGACTTAATAGTATGTTGAAAGAAGCATTACTTAATTATACTTGTCCAAGAAAATAATGTGACTCAAAACAAGCTCCACAGGAAACGATAACGATTTTTGCTTGTGATTTTTGTCCGTGGGTCAAAATGCAGAACGCCGCTAGTATTTAATAATTCAAAATTAAATCATTCATTTTTTTTTTGTTGTTGGCCTCTAATTTAACTTACCTGTAATCTTCCATCGATTTCTGCGAAGGTCCCGGTCGTTAAAAAGTTTAAACACATTCATACAAAATTGTGATAAGATATTCTTAAACTCTTAATCGTCTCGTCATATTTATTTTCAAAATATTGCCGTAATGTTGTGTTCAAATCTTATATTTTACAGAATTATTCCCGGGCAGCAGGTGCAGTTCCTGCCTCCACATAGCTACAGGGAGACGGTTCGCACAATGCAATGTGCACACCGGATGCATTATCTTGATTAATTTACCTTTATACTGCAATGTATACGTAGTTCTATTGTATCTAAAGAGGAATAGCTCCTCTAATCTCCTTACTGTACTACAATGCTTTACATGTACAAGGGGCTTTAAGCACAGCTTTGAGTTAACTTGGAGACTTGAGTACTTAGTATTAAAATCTATATTATCTTTGGTCATATTAATAATTACTATAGCTGCGCTCCGCGGTTACACCCGCGTGGCTCCGCTCCTGTTGGTCTTAGCGTGATGATATAATATAGCCTATAGCTTTCCTCGATGAATGGATTATCTAACACTGAAAGAATTTTTCAAATCGGACAAGTAGTTCCTGAGATTAGCGCGTTTAAACAAACAAACAAACAAAATCTTCAGCTTTATAATATTAGTATAGATTAATCAGAGTGGTCCATGTTAGCTAGAGAGCTAGCGCAAAGCTACCTGTATGTATTTGACCAGACCTGGATTTTTGTGTGTTGATTCCCCTATACCTACTATACATGAGATGAGAAGTCGCTAAGCCCAGAGTGGTGGACGGGGCGGGCGCTCAGGTAAGACAGGTGGAAATTTTTGGCGAACTTTGAAACCATTTGACCACGTCTGCCATTTTGATATATGAAAATAGATTATTATTATTATCGGAAAATAACAATGGCAGACCATTATCACGCGGATAACATTCTGGCAGACACTTATGAAAGTGCTGAAAAAAATACAACTTTGAAAGTATTTGACCAGATCTGCCATTCATATATTTTATTTATTAGGGTCTTAAAAACTTATTTTCGAAACGGCAGACATTTTCATTGCGTACAGACTTCAGCAGACAACACAAGTGATAACTGCGTTAAAAACAACCGACTTCAAACTTGCACTTGCAAAATTTACAAATACCTACAGACAAAAATGCTCATAAAATAAAAACTACTGGGCCTATCCGAATAAAATTTTTATGGGACCAATTCGACACCATCCCGCATCAAACAAAAAAAGAATCACGTAAATCGGTTCAGAAACCTCGGAGTAATCGGTGTACATACATAAAAAAAAAAAAAAAAAAAAAAAAAATATACCGGCCGAATTGATAACCTCCTCCTTTTTTTTGAAGTCGGTTAAAAACTAAGAGCTACTACATGGTCAGATCTATGCATGTACTATCTCTGTAGCTATCTTTTTTTCCCTATATATCACTATTATTCTCACTCTAGCCTATAGCATTTTTATTTTATATAGTTACTAGCATTCAAATAGTCTAGGGTTTATATCTGAGAGGGCTCTTTTCGTGTCCCACTCAAACGGTTATTTCCAGATGTTTTCAGTATCACTTTCATGCAAAAGTGAAAATTACTACGCTATAATAGACTAAAAAATCTTAATAATAATAATTACGCTTCATAGCAAGAAGAAATGTACCATATGTACCCGCACAAAGTCGATATTATGTTGCCTACCGTTCGACTCAATGGCTAGGGTTGTACCTTTGATAATAATTTATTACCAAACTAATAAACCGAGTGATGCGAAATAACCATAATTCTTTTAGAGTTTGATAAAATGATTAGGCAGGTATTTTCTTTAATTCTTCTCTAAATTCTCGGTTACTAAATTTTATCGTTGAAATTATTCTTAATCGCGTAAATTTAATAAATAATCATATTATGGAAAACACTTTTCATTTGTTTTTTGACTTTCACGCCCAACTACTGTACAATAATTATGTTGTTTCAGTATTTTGACGAGTGAACGCAGGAAACATAAATTGCGAACGCTCAGTCGGGGAGTGGTCCGTTGTATCGTTTTAGATAGATTGTATATTTTGTATCTGTAGAATTGGAATTGGAAAGCTATGTATATGTTGTCCTCATTCTTTTCTTATCAGATTGTTGATCCCAATGGGAATGCATCACTTAAATTTTACAAAAGACAATTAAGAACATCAAAAATAAAGTGATACGTAAATATTTCACAGTGCAATATAATATTATGTAATTATACATTTATGAAAAAATAATTTACATCAGATTCAATAATCGCAATAGTTTTGAATGTACATATGAATAAATGATTACATAATAATAGAAATAATCACAATTGTTTTATTTCCCATTTGTTGCAACCCTAGCATATTATCATGTAACTGGCGGCGCGGCGGCTCGTGCGACATCAAAGGCATTGCTTAAACTAGGAAATATGTACGTCAAATTTATAAATTTTATTCCATAGTTTTCAAAATTAAATGTAAATGACCATAAAAACATTAATAAAGTAAATCATTGATGTAAGGTCAGGGAACGTAATACATATCCATACATCTGACCATGTAGTAGCTGACTTGTTGTCTGCTGAAGTCTGTACGCAATGAAAATTTCTGCCGTTTCGAAAATAAGTTTTTAAGACCCTAATAAATAAAATATATGAATGGCAGATCTGGTCAAATACTTTCAAAGTTGTATTTTTTTCAGCACTTTCATAAGTGTCTGCCAGAATGTTATCCACGTGATAATGGTCTGCCATTGTTATTTTCCGATAATAATAATAATCTATTTTCATATATCAAAATGGCAGACGTGGTCAAATGGTTTCAAAGTTCGCCAAAAATTTCCACCTGTCTTACCTGAGCGCCCGCCCCGTCCACCACTCTGGGCTTAGCGACTTCTCATCTCATGTATAGTAGGTATAGGGGAATCAACACACAAAAATCCAGGTCTGGTCAAATACATACAGGTAGCTTTGCGCTAGCTCTCTAGCTATGTGTCCTGTGTGTAGATTTATAGTTATCTCTGAATTCTGATTATCTTGCCCATTAATATGTTACTCAATTTTCCTGTAAGTACTTACATAATTCTCTTGTGACAAAAAAGTCCAACTTTCTCTTAATGGGAATTCAACAATTTATTTCACAAGCCGACACTCCATGATTCATTGAACCAGAAAACTAAAAGCATATTCATATCGAGTGTGCTTGGAATTTCCGAAATTAAACGGCACAAACAATGCCGACATTTTTTATGTATTGAAACTTTAAAGTTGAGAGTTCGCTAAAAATAAACGAACTTTTCGGGTTCGGCAACTAAAAATCGATATAGTAAAAATACTGGAGGCTTTAATATTTTTATGCTCAGATAAAAACGAACCAAATGAAAAATATGAATAAGAGAGTCCTACTAATATTATAAATACGAAAGTTTGTGAGGATAGATGTATGTGTATTGTGTAGGTGTGTTACTCTTTCACGCAAATACTACTTACTGAACCGATTACAATAAAATTTGGCTCACATATACAGAGCGTAACTTGGATTAACACATAGGTTTTATTCTAGAAATCATACGGGAACGGGTACTATGCGGGGTTTTCTTTGAAAACGCGGGCGAAACCGCGGGCGGATCGCTGTATTATATTATGATGACAAAAAAGGTCCAATTTACATTTTTTGTTTTAACTTGTTACATATACATAGGTAGTTACAGATTCTTTTTTTTTAAGTTAGTACCTATTGTTTTTTCTCAAACTAGTCTTTTCACAATTTCATAGATCTACGTACATAGTATTGTGAATTACAGTAGCGGCATTATCAGTACTAAACATTTATATCCATCGCACGCTTCACATATCATGTCGAATCACTTAAATAAGCTTGTTGATTATTATTCATAGCCGATAAGGTGTATGTATGACTGAATCAATTATTATTTCTCTTCGGCTACCTAATAACAATTCTTTTGAATGAACTATTCTTGAGAACAGAATAAACGAAGGTACAAACATAGAACGTTATTAGAAATTTACGGAAAACTACTTTTCGTCTCGAAGGTACATACTTGATACCGATTAACACATTTTCCAAGACAGTGTAGCTATAAATAACTAGCCGAATTGGGATAGGATAACCCACGTAATGCCAGATTAACTTAAAAATACGAGAGAATAATTTAAAAATAAAATAGGAAAACACTTTCATTATTCATTCCATATTTCTTCTATTTGACCTTTCCCGAGACCTGTACCACTTTGATAAATTATCTTATCAAAACCACGTATCTTTTCCTTTATCAATCAAATGTATCCTTTATCAAAAATACGTGTGTTTTTTCGTCTATTTTATAACGTGACGTCATTAATCTTGAAACGAATTAGGAAACTGTCAAGTACACGCTACCTAGGGATGGTTGAGGATGTATAACCTATTATTCCTATCCTTTTTAATCTATTCGACTGACCCCAGCTCAACTTAATCAAAAATCATTTTATAAGATGTATGGGAAACGATTCAACACCAAATACCAATTCTTAGTGATTTGAGTAAATATATCTTCCTGATCTTGTTATTACCAGTGAATATTTTGTACTGGTTTAATAGTAAATACCTTCTTTTTTACGTACAAGTAGAATAACTATAACGACGAATAGGTGAGAATTAAAACAAAAAAATAAATAACAATCGGCGCCTTCGATAAATCTTCATGACATCATAATCATGAAGGTCATGAAGAACAATTTAATGATAAATCACTAAACACGTTTTAGTATTTTTTTTATCCGTTTTATCTTTAAACAACTTATGTATTCCGTGAACACATTTGTGACTAGCGTAAAAAAAAATTCGCGTTTTTCTGATGAAATACATCCGTAAACAGCACAATATCTAACCATTTTCTACGAAAAACGATAATCACAAATCCAAAATAATAAAATTGCTTTAAGTCAATTTGATTAATGTTGTCAATCTTCGTTGCGTTTCGTCTAAAGACGTCGTTGGTATCGTCCTTGCGGGGAAATGGGTACCATAACATGTCTGATCGTGCGGGGTGAGGTAAGTGTTTAATTTTGGCGGGAGGCGGAGAGTGTCCGTTCTGTAGCGTTTAGCTACTATTATGTATTCTGTGGTTAGGTATCAAATTAACTAATTATCCCATGTTTATCTTAAACAAACTGATTAGGTAAATAAATACCATAGATTTTGTTTACGTAGCTGTAGGTAATACTCGGACAGTAAATGTTCATGATAATATGCTGCAGTTGATGAGGTAATGATATTATTATAATAATTAATGAATAATGAACTGCATGCCCGCGTGATCAATGTATGTTATGTAGGTATTACACATTAATATTAAATTACCTATTCGAAATTGCTACAATAAAGACTGTTTGATTTATTTTTAGGATTAATTAAAACTTTGTAAGCAAGACGTGAACTTGAAATCGAGATGAGTTATGGCTGAGAGCCATAATTCCGAACGTAATTTGCAGTTTTCATTGTAATTAAAAAGTTATATTGAACATTCAGATAGATATACAATAAAACAACTTACATTAAGCAATTTCATCTTCGCAGTTGGATCGATAACCACTATTACAATGCCAGCGAGACAATACTATAAAAAATAATTTATTAAAATTGTATTCAACACTGCAGCGCCAGCGAATGCAACATTTTACAATCTACCGTCTACGTGATGCCGGCGCACAATAAAGCGAACCATTCACTAACCAATTGTTCGCACTTGACATCGTCTTGATTAAGAAATAACAACAAAACTTGCTAGAACTTTCTTTGCGACTTTAATATTATGATTAAGAAATACCAACAAAACTTGCAAGAACTTTCTTTGCGACGTATTTTAATAATATTTCGTCTGCGTTCCCGAGTTTATTGTAACAGTAAAAAGTTATAATGACATTCATAGTTTAAACTTGAACTTAAGTAAATTGAAATTAGAATAACTGAAATTTTATGAGTTGACTTCGCATTGAAGAATATTTCATTGGAACAACTTCGACCCGCGTAGGTACAAAATAAGTTTTTTATTCAATTTTCGATACCTACTTGATATGCGTTCGGGCGCTCCCGGAAACAGCTTGGCATGATATACGAGCATTGTTGTCAAATAAATGTTCTGATAAACATGTTCCACACCAAAAACTATACGGAACACTATCAATCATAAAAATATAATAAAGTAATATTAACTAGCTGCATGCTGTTTGTTGGGGATGATAACTTTGCGTTCCAGAAGATCGATTTTTATTTTATTTTAATTTCTCTCTTTCAATGCAGTTGTAGGTGAAGTTGCTGGCAATTGATAGATTGCGGAAAACGATAGTTAATATGAGTATTTACCTGACTGACTAAGCCGAAGGAATCTTTACTTAGAAATACATTTTGTGTCTCAATAATGGTTGATTGAGGTAATTTTATATATATGTCGTGGTCATATCGTAGATTTGATCATTTCATGATATGAGTGGCCATTTCACGAAATGGTCGCATATCGTGAAATGGCCAATTTAGTTTGGCCACATCATGATGTGGTTTGGGCAGATCAATGATAAGAAATCGTTTCACGATATGGCCAATTAACGCACGGTTTTTTCATGAAATGACCAAAATTATTTGATCATATCGTAAAATAGTTACATTAATCGTTGGTAGAGGCGCTGCAAGCTCTGTGTTTATGTGATAAGATGGCGGCCGCTGGCGAAAATTAAATTATTCGAAGTTAAAAACTTCATAATTCGTTTAATAACAATATTATGAAGAAAGTCATAGCAAAGAATTTACGACGAAGAGGTACGAGTACTAACGAAAATGTGGATATCTTATATGTATTTTAGAAAAAATGCGACTTAAATAAAATAATTTAAGAAACTACTACTATATTATTATAATTGTTTGTTTTTTAAAAAGCGATCCGCTGCTGCGGCACTAACTTAAATGACATTAAACAAGTTTTTAGAATATAGTTATTCTGAAATTTTTTAATATTATATGGACTCTTTATATTTTATACGATCTGGCCAAATGTGGATGACCAAATCGTGAAACGTTGACGATTTAACGATCTGATCAAACTATGTTGGCCATTTCACGATATGCGACCATTTCGTGAAATGGCCACTCATATCATGAAATGATCAAATCTACGATATGACCACGACATATACATATTTTTAAGCTATTGCATAGCTTCTATCGCGGGCCTTGAGCGCGGGGACCGAATCGAGAAATTCCGTAACGAAAAAACCTCACGCTCCCCACTCCGACGAGCTCGGAGGTGTGGCTTGAAGGCATGCTAATTGCTATGCAATAGCTGCAGTCTCCGAGTGCCACACGTCGTTTTTTTTTTAGTTATTTCATTTAATATATTGAAGCAATAAAGCCGCCCTTTGCATCAAATGTCCTGTCTGTGTGTGTGAAATTTGTATTTGTTTTGTATGCAATAAAGATTATAAATAAATAAAAATAAATAAATATGTGAAATGCTGTTACAGCACTCAAAAGTTGACCAGGTCCATGAATGCTCATGAGAATCCAGTCAAAACGAAATGTTTAACTTAGTTTTATGATTTCATTTTTTTATTTTACAGGAACACGGAATTAATTTATATTTTACATCACAATATGCTGAGTTGTTATCAGTTATTTTGTTATTATATTATTATTTTTGCTTATCTTTGTTGGATCTAATAATATTTTTGCAATGCTTGTAAAATATGCTCAAGTTGTTATGTTAATGGTTGACATGGGGAAAGTATTCTATCAAAGGCCATGACAGTGGTATGGATGGTGATAGTAGGAGATAACACAGGAAGCTTGCAGGATTAAAGAATTTTTATCTGCATTTTTTTAAGCTATTGCATAGCTTCTATTGCGGGCCTTGAGCGAGGGGACCGAATCGAGAAATTCCGTAACGAAAAACCTGACGCTCCCCACTTCGACGGGCGGAGGTGTGGCTTGAAGGCATGCAATAGCTTTACCGCGGCAGTCCCCGAGTGGCACACGTCGTTTTTTGTATAAGTTTTATCTGGTATGGCTGAGTATATTATTATACTGTACCCTACCAAAGTGTGCTATATCATAATAAAGAATATATATAGTTTTCTTGGAGATTTAGTATTTAATATTTTCTATAGTGCATACTCTTTTCCGAAGTTTAACATTGATAAAATTAATGTATTTATTCTGATTTTTTACTAATAATGATGCATTATTGCTCTAATTTCTTTCTATTCCCTTAAATACATAATATTTTTTTATAATAACATGATAGTTTGTAGTGTACAAATTATACATCAACAATCTAATCAGTATTAACTACAGGATATCCTCAACTTTTTTGCTAGTAACTGACTATGAAACAATTGTTCCTTTACACAAACTACCTAATTATAATTTTTTTCTCAACTACATGTTTGCTTTAAATTTAAAGAATTATGGAGTAATATTATATTATCACTGCATAGTATAAAACAAAGTCGCTTTCTCTGTCCCTATTTCCCTTTGTATGCTTAAATCTTTAAAACTACGCAACGGATTTTGATGCGTTTTTTTAATAGATAGAGTGATTTAAGAGGAAGGTTTTAGTATACAGGTAATTTATTAGGTTTTAGACCAAGCGGGCAAAACCGCGGGCGGTAAGCTAGTGGAATATAAATAAGAAATAAGATTCCAACCCCAAGCTCAGTAGATTGTTTGACAATCACATAATAAACAAATGATAGACAAAATAGTTCAAATATGACTGGCTATCAAAAATATAATTTTAAAACAAGCCTTGCATTTGAAAAATGTTATATTTATATTACAATTCTGATATAATATAAGGTTGTGTGTTAGAACATAAATGTGCTGAATAAGGAAATTAAACTTTGATTAGATATTGCAGCATCACCCACTTAATGATAACTAGAAAATGACCAAGTAACTTCTAGAATCTAGTTACTGTGTATTATAATAATTATATTAAATATCAACTACACAATAAAAAATTAAATGTTTAATTATTATATTGTTATTGGAATTTACCAATTTTCTATTACACACACATTTGTTTTGAGCAAAAAACAACTGATTTTGTTTTAAAATACCCTAGCAGATAATACAATATATAGTAATATAAATAAATTATTATAATTATATCGCGATACCACATAATTTTAAAGGGATGTGATTTCGTCTAGCATTTTTCTTTATTATTTTTTATCATAGTAAACGTGTGCTTGGCACAATCATGATTCATGACTAAAGCCCTTGTATTATGTATACTAACATCAAACCAACTATGTTAATATCTACCTAAATTCCACGGATTATGTAGTTATCGCAAAAAATCGCGTCAGATCGTGCGAATATAATTAATTACCTGTGCAAGCAAGGGCGCTCTATCCAAATGCTCTGAAGACGCAAACGCAGACTCATAGTACGCTCCATGGTTCCTCTGCTCATATCTGGATCCACCTTCGTCCCACATCCGAGCTTCGAGCTCATCAGACATTCTGGCGCCTGGTAACGCACTGCCTATTGTTTATACTAAGAAACGCATTTCTTTTCGGTCAACAAACTACGACGATCACTATAACAAAATCTATTCACTTATTAAGCAACATTGCTGCTTTGAAAATTGGGAATTAATTTATTTTAAAAATAATTATTGAAATCAATATCAAATGAGCATCAATACATGCTCCTCTTCGCAAACAATTTTGAGACTGACATTTGACAATTTGATTTTGTGAACGATAAATTGACGTATGTCAACTTGACGCTGTCATTTGCCTTTCTGCTAGGTTGCCATTTCTTAGTAGTCTATGGATTCTACATGGAATCTACTACAAAATATTATATCTGTGTATTATATTAAGTTCACAGATTAAGTTACTTCAAGTATTATTTATTGGTATCCATATTCACATGGACGTAATATTTAATATTACGGTCATATTCTGTTTCGGGTGCGATGCCTAGCCTTGTGGCTAAACAACGGCCACCCGTGATCCAGCCTGAAAAATCGGTCGTGATCGAATTTTTTCTATTCTTTAAAAATATATGTTTATCGAGCATTTGAATGCTATAAAATTAAATATTAATTTACTTTCAAACTTCTTTGGAGATAAATCATTATTTCGATTCTTTATAGAAACACTAATTATACACAAAAAATATATATTAATATTGTATTGGGGTAATTACACTGCATATTTCTGTAACATTCTTAGAAATAGTACAAGACAACTAAAGACTCAGTTTCCTCTTAACGCACTATTTAGCGCCGATGCTATGGTCTTTGCCCTCCCTTAAGCGAAATATAGGTAGGTGTTGTGAACCGAATGCGGGATTAAATTGAATAAAAACAAATAACACTTGAATAATCATATTATTTATTAAAATAGTCCTTCACAAATTATTAAATTACATACACAATAATCACGGACCCCGGAGGTAAATCCACAGATTACAAAAAGCACAAATGTACACCTAAAACAGTAAAATAATACCTAAGGAAATAACATTGTATAAAATACTAGCTTCACTATCTAAAACATACTTGAAAAATGTAATAGGATATGTAATTAAGTGAAACAAAACAAAATATTATTCGCAAAAACGATTTAATATAATCTAGTATTAAATAGAAGATCGAAAGTAAAATTATACAAATGTTATTCCTATAGATAGCTCACCCGCTCGTGTCACGTCTAATCACACCAAAACCGATTTTACGCAAGTATGTCTAAATAAATTTTTGAACATGGCCACAAACTTAGTTACTTACGAGGTTTGCTTGAACATTCCGATTATAGGAAATTTAAAATCATAGGGTCTAATAAACTTTAGAACCATGTATTCTTTATTTATTTATACTAAATTACATTATTCAATAATAAATTATTAATGAATGGTCCCCGTTTTTTACACATTAGGAAAGAAGATCCTCCTCTATTATCTATGTGTTTATTCGAACCGGAAAAAAGTATAACCATTATATATTCTACAGAACAAATTATCTATCTATATAAATTAGAATTATTTAATATAATAACATCAATACAAAACAATTTATTAAGACACAATTGCGTAAGTACCATATTTATTCCCAAAATGCGTAAAATTTTATTAAAATGTCAAAAACGAGTTAAGTAATTCGCCAAATAATTATCAATAAATCATTGCTAAATAATTTTCTTCGACAAAAAATGAGATGGCGAATGTT
The DNA here is from genome assembly GCF_905220415.1 of Colias croceus. Lineage (NCBI taxonomy): Eukaryota > Metazoa > Arthropoda > Insecta > Lepidoptera > Pieridae > Colias > Colias croceus. The sequence goes on along the minus strand of NC_059558.1, from coordinate 5,012,939 downwards.
CAACACGTCTCAATTGGAATGCTTGTAAAGCAATAATACAGCCATAATAAAAACAGATTCATTTAATATGAAAATGTGTTTTTAAATTAAAATATATGCACATTTATTTTTATATGTATAACCAAAACCATACCACGGAAGAAATAAGTTAGGAACTTATTTGTGTTTTAATTATAGTTTAATGACATAGGCAAAAAAGACAATTTAAAGTATTTAAAACATCAACCATATAATGTAGAAAAAGATATTTGGATTTTAGATAAAAATATAATATCCACTAATCCTACTTTTGATATCAATACTTTTACAATAACGTTAAGCCGGCTACGCACGTACTTGCCGCAGGGGCAATCGGAACGGATATTGGATGCACGGCAGTTGGAGCAATTAAAAAGCCTCAGGCAAATTTAAAAATTGCCCCTGCTTGTCTATACACATAACAATTAAGGAGGCAATTAAGGGTGTAATTCCTCTGCCCAATATTGCCCCTGTGGCATGTATGTGAGTAGCCGGCTTTAGCAACATATCATAGAATTATAACAGTTGTTGTTTAGATGACATTTCACAGATTAAATAACCAGGTACATAAGCCCAGTATTGGTCAATATAAAATAATAATAATTAATACTTTTCGTCATGTCAAACTTAGAAAGTTTTAAATATTCTTTGGCATCAAATCATTAAAAAATATACGCCAAACAATTCAAATATATATTATTATTCATATTAAATACTGTCGGGCTTATGTACCTATTCCGTGGTACATCCCTTCCCCCCATGACAAAGTAAACTCCCAAAGACATTTAGCATTAAGCAGCCTGAGCTTAAAATTATATTTTCAAACATTGGTAAGATAATTTATGAAATGAATCAAATCCCGTTTAAAAGTACCGAAGTAAGTCAAATTTATAAGAATTCAATCAAATTCAATAATTATTACGAAACGAAAATATGAATTAACTAATTTAAATTTTAATATTGCCAAAAGAGTAAAATTAGTGCTAAAATGTTCACAAAAAGTCAATTGATACTGAACGGACATTTTCAAAATGACACTAGCAAAAAACGATTTTTTTATGAACGTTCGCTCTATTATAGTAGTCAAGTCGTATCATTGTTCGTAATTAGGAAAATAAACTCTATATTCAATTTTCATAAGAGCTATCATCGCGTAATTATATGTCCAAACAGTTTATATGGAAATATCCAATTCGGCGACGTTGCCAAACCGTCAAGTGAATAAGGTACCATACGAACGTTTGCGCCCGGCATCATATTTAAGTCACTAATATGTTTAGTAAACGGTAAATTACAAAATTTTCTTACACTCATTATAATATAACAAATTTAGGTACTGGCGATTTTAGGACAAAAAAAATTGAAGTGATAACTTCTTATGGGAAAACCTCGTGGCAACGTCGCCTCATATCTAAATGTCCATGTCTGTAACTTGAAACATTTAATGGTGGAGTCCCTACTTATTGGGTGGAGCCAATAATTAAGAGAAGAAGTACTAAATTCATTTGACGGTGTGGCAACGTCGCCAATTTCCTTAACGTCCTTGATATTTATTTGAAACAGATACCTAGTTCACTCGGCGGTGCGGCAACGTCGCTCACATGTGTTCAGTTACCACTTCTACACGGGGGGTGGGTGGTGTGTGTGTGTCTGTATGTCGGCACGGTTAGACGACGACTACGAGCGGCAGGTCGATTATAAGGACGGCGCGGGCCCGAGCCGGCTCGTCGCTACGCCGCCGCAGTCCAGCCGCGGCCAGTCGACGAACTCCTTGCCGTGCCTGAGATGGGTGTTTATCTTAGAATTTCTGTTTTTAAATTATAATCTACTAGCTTTCCACCCGCGGCATCGCCCGCGCAGTCAAAGAAAAACCCGCATATTTCCCGTTCCCGTGGGATTTCCGGGATAAAACCTATCGTATGTCCCGGGGTAAAAAGTAGCCTGGAATCAAAATATCTCTATACCAAATTTCATGCAAATTGGTTCAGTAGTTAAGGCGTGATTGAGTAACAGACAGACAGACAGACAGAGTTACTTTCGCATTTATAATATTAGTATGGATGCAGTCATAGATGCCTTATAATTTAACTACCTACGTCATTTGTCTTAAACACAATTTGCCAAAAATACTATATCAGATACCTAAGTAAATGAAAAAGAGAGCGTGTGTGCCAAGCACACGTGTCAGAAGTGAAACTTCTTTGGCAAGTTTCAAAGATACCTATATTGTCGCCTTACTTGAAATTTTACTTTCAATTAGCTTAAAGAAGTTTCACTTCAATAAATATAGAAACAATGGCAATAATAAATATAAATTCAAGGTTAAATTGCAAACTTTATTCCTAAACAATTTCTTTTTTTATTTACATACAAAATTTGACGTATCTCACTCGATTTAATTTCTAAACTGTCATGAAAAAATTACACCAAAAAATAACTTAACCCATTGAGCCCCAAGCGGCCCCATCGGTCCACGACACAATAGATTTTCTATTGTGTTTGTGATTCCGGGGCCTGAGTTATTAAAAATTTATAAAGAAATATTACCTAAATATAATCCTACTAGCTTTCCACCCGTGGATTGGCCCGCGCAGTCAAAGAAAAACCCGCATAGTTCCCGCTCCCGTGGGATTTTCGGGATAAAACCTATCCTATGTCCTTTCTCAGGTATCAAAATATCTCTATACCAAATTTCATGCAAATTGGTTCAGTAGTTAAGGCGTGATTGAGTAACAGACAGACAGACAGAGTTACTTTCGCATTTATAATATTAGTATGGATATCTATACATATAATAAATCTGTAGAAGGGTCAATTCTGTACATTGAAAATATTGAAAAAATAAATAGCAGGGGGTGTTCCTGGATCGATACCAAACCCAAATATTTGATTAAAAAATTTTTTGTCTGTCTGTCTGTCTGTCTGTATGTGAAGGCATCACGTGAAAACTAACGGTTAGATTTCGATTAAACTTGGTATAATTATACCTTATTATCCTGGGCATAAAATAGGATACTTTTTATCCCAGAAAAATACTTAAAAAAAAATTAATCTTAATTTTTCCGCGCGGACGGAGTCGCGGGCGGAAGCTAGTACACAATATAATACATACTTGAACATGAACTTGAGCGTGGCGCCCACGGCCGCGCCCCAGAACATGAGGTAGAGCAGCAGCTCAGTGCGCGAGCGGGCCGGCAACACCGCGCTCGCGCACAGCATCGACACCGCCACCAGCAGCACCGACGGGAACTGCACACACATTTATATATAACTACAGTAAACGTTCTTTATTCGCGGGTAATAGGCTCCGTAAATATGCCGCGAATAGAGAAACCGTGAATAAAGAATGGTAATTTGTATGGGGTGATACGTTCCTAGGCGACGAAATAAATAAGTAAAAACATAAAGAAATCAGTTTAATTGAAGTTTTTTATACATATTTATTAATTACCATTTAATTAGGCAATGGCTTGGCACTTTTTACTTGTTTTTTTTTTAGTCGACATTATAAATTCGTAGTTATTAGCTGTTCGTATTCGTAGACGCAGGCGTTTACTAAGGATAACGAATGTTTTTATTTAGGTAAATGATCCTTGACCTAAGGTTGCCTGGAAGAGATCGCTGTATTAGCGATAAGGCCGCCTTTTTGTACTTTTTTTCTATTGTCTGTGTTTTTTTGTTATTATTTTGTTACTGGTGCAAATAAAGTATTCATTCATTCATTCATTCATTCATTCATACATATGTATATATGTATGTATGTACCGATGCAGCGATTCGATCCGCGAATAATGAATAAATGCCGCGAATATAGGAATTATGTCGCATTTTTTTTCATCCGCGAATAGTGAAACCGCGAATGAAGGAAGCGCGAATAAGGAGCTTTTACTGTATTCAAACATGTATATATGTTACAGTCAAAACCCTGAACCAGTCAATATCCTTATTGACGGTTATTAAGGTTATTGACTAAGGGCGTCGGCTAATAACCTTATTAACTGATTTTATCAGATAAAATCAGATATTGACTGGTTCAGGGTTTTGACTGTAGCATATACATAGATAAAATATAACCTATGTGAGTTGTGACTCAAGAAATAAAGCAGATTGCGACTGGTGAAAGAATTTTTGAAATCGGTCCACTAGTTTTTATGTGGGAACTGCGGACAAACAATTGATTATTATCGGTGGCTATTTATAAATGCTTGAAATAGTTTACATGAATAAAAAAAATTGGTTGTCTGCAAAGTCGGTTTACTGACAATAGTTGAACGTGACTACGATTGTGCTTCTTTGTCGCTCGTTCCGTGCTCTCGCTTGCACTTACACGGAACGCCTCAGAGCGAGGTAACGCCGCATGAGTCATGTTTTTTCGGGCGTGCAGCTGGCTCTATCGAATTATAAGACGTTGTCACGTCAAAAAGTATTGGAGTTTGAATTAAGTACGCGTACAACGCGAAAGACCGATAGCTACTAACAGAATCAAGCTACTAAAGCGCCGCCAGCGACTCGGCAGGCGTATAATAGCGTATTTAGCGATTACAAGAAAAAAATATGGATTTAGATATAATTTAGATATAAATATTTTTAATTCTGAAGTCTACAGCAAATGACCAACATTTTTTCTGAAATTCTATAAAAAATATACCATAGTACAATAATACTCACGGTAACATATTTCCAGTCCCTGTCTCTGCGCAATGGGCACTGCACAGTGTTGCCCTCACCATCTACTACCAAATACTTGCCCAATAGCAAGTCGATTGAATCCTAAAAATGAAAATGAGTATTAAGTAAATTGATCTTATGTGATATATCAAAACGATTTGAAAAAAATAATATCCGTCTTACTGAATAAACACAAAAAATTGACGGATTTAAAGCGCGATTTATGACCCCTCATTCCAAAACCATTACAACAAGTATATTCATAGCAGCATCAGCTATAAAAGTCACGAACCTCGTGTAACTTATACGAAAAAAAACCGTTTTAAATCCGTTAAAAATTCCTCTTTACAGTTTACACTATATAACCGACAAACCTGTCTGTAGCCGTCGCTAAAGTTGTTCTTATAGTATCTGGTGAGCGAGTTGATCCCGTCGCGTATGAGGCCCATGCGCGTGCGCTTGCCGGTGCGGGTGAAGTCCGTCTTTAGCGCGCCCGTGCCCGAGTATTGCACGGATATCATGTCCGCGTGGTCTGCCCATACCTGTATCATGTATATAAAGATTTATTAAAGTTCTGGTTTTATTCTTTGATAGTTTCACCACAGTAAAAAGGTAGGAACAGTAACGTAATTTCTTACAAAACGTTCGAAACGTCACCCACACGCAAGTCGATGTATATGTTTACTTTATACGTATTGACTTATATCCATAAGTAAGAGTATCCGCTTAGCAGTACCCGTAAGAGGCACATTGATGATTAAATGTTTGTACGAGTGAGCGGCTTCGAACGTTTTGTAAAGAGTTTCGCTACTGTTCGTATCTGGTTACTGTGTTATACTGTGATCATATTAATTTTTTTATTATGTTTACCCTCATAGGAGGCCCGTGTCCCAGCAGTGGGTACGTATATGGGCTGATGACGATGATGATGATGATGAATAATTTTTATTTTAAGACACTGCACGTTGTAATGGCAACTTGTTTAAATTAAATTTTGCCAATCTTATGGTTATATTAATAGAATACAGAAATAACCATTAAATATCAATACCGAAATTTATTACCGTTTCACTTTTAAACACCAAAAAATAAACTTTTTTGAAAAAAAAAAACAGTTAAACTTACACAATTGAACAGCGCATCAAAATGCGGTATCGGATCTTCATTACTAGTGATCGTCAGCATCCTCAGCAGGTGTACCAAATGCTTCCTCGCTAGAAGACTCTGTACCACATTAGTTCTATCGAGACAGTCCACACAGTTGGTGCGGAACACGCCCGTCTGACGCATGATGACGGTCTCGCCGCGGCTGAGGAAGTAGCCGAACTCTTTCTGTGCAACGTAATGGGGGGTTAATTTCTCTGTGTATACGTTTCAAAAATAATGGCGGCTCGGAACATCGTACGATCCGATGCGCAGAAAACAATTTTAGGTATTCCGCCCGCACGCACCTGCACCTAACTTCCGAACCGCCATTAAGTTTGAATCGAACTGTAATGCTGTTAGATAAAAGGTGTATTTAGTAAAATTGCTCTAATTTCAAACTAAATTAATTAAAGTGTGACTCATCAACACTAAATTTAAACACGATTGAATATTTAAAGTTTACGTCGAACGGCTCGCAGTGCATCAAGTTTTTGTTTATTGTTTTTGTCGAAAATCGCATGTTTCGTAGCACTCGTAGCACGTAAACTACATTACGTGTTCATGTGCGGTCGTAGCGAATGCCACAATACTCTACAAAGTTGTAAAACGGCTCGTAGCGCATCACAGATTTCGTAGCTCATAAAATATTTTACCTGTTCATGCGCTACGCGATCCAATAACACGCACAGGCGGTCGTAGCGCATGCCGCGACACTCCGCGTGGAAGTCGAATGGCTCGTAGCGCACAGCTGGTAGAGCGGCAGCTGCTACGGCCGCGCGGTAGCCACGTTCTAGCGACTCTTCTTTGCCGCGTTGATCAATCTGTTGATATTGAAACGAGAAATATTATTTACGTAATTTAGTAGCAAAATGTAATGAATACCTTTTATTGATGTTTTTATAGGATTCTAAAGTGGATATAATATTCATTAATCATGATTTTTGATGCACGATAGATAAATATTGAAAAAACTGTTTGAATTTGCTGTAAAGCGTTAAAAAATAAATTGATATAATACGCACTATTTACAAAAACCACTAATCCAACCTAAAAAAATAGACTAAAAATAAATAAAAAATGTATACTTACAAGGTTCAACAGCACCTGGTTGCCGTACCTCTGCAGCTGGTCCCGCATATGCTTGGTATATGCGGCTACATGGTCTTCCGGCGCTAGGGTCATGGGTGGTTTATACTTCAGGTCCGGGAACTGGCTCCAGAACAGAGGTATCGACCCTCGGGTCTGCACGAAGGAGGATATCTCAGCGCCACGCTCCACTATTTGTTCTGTTTCCACGAAGTTCGCTACGTTGCCCTAAAATTGTGTATTTTAGTTATAAAACAATAAATACGTAGTTATAAGCTCTGATAAAATAAAATTTTAGTTATTTACGTAATTAAGCACTAAAAATTAATGACTCACTATGTAAAAAACTTAATTGGGGTAATATGTATTTTTTCAATGCACAATGAAATTTCATAGTTAACAACAAATGTGTACTATTAAATAGCGCCAGTTTCAGCACTTACTGATAACTATCAGTAGTGTTTCTAGTGTACAACTGTACATACCTGTGAATCAATCCCTCTCATAAACAGTCTAGTGCCCGCTCGGTCCACGCTTCTCCGCGACACTAGGGTCCAAGACAATTGGTGACTGTTTATCGTCACACGATTTATAGCTATGACTGTTTGTATATAGGAAATACTTTGTGGGTAAAATATTTTGATTACTAGTTAAACAAGTGAACATATTTTTTTCGGATGTGTTTTTATATTTTGAAAAATGAGGGTAGTTAGATAGAGAGGATAGTTTAAAATTGATGAATAATGAAAAAATAAATATCAAACAAAATAGTTATTTACATTTGATTGCAACAGTTTTTCATTTTGTAAAAAATATTAAGCTACGCTAAGCTTCCTTGTGTTTAAGATTTCTTTGATACTTTACTGCACTGATTCATCAAACTATCATAACACTATACTACCACAGTTTTAAACTCAAACATTTATTTATTCAAATAGACTTCTTGGAAGCACTTTTGAAACGTCATATTTTTAACATTTACCACCGATTCGGAAAGCAGTATCTATGGAGAAGAACCGGCAAGAAACTTCATAGTTGCTCTTTTTAATAATTAATTAAAAAACAGTATTACAATTTAATTACAAAATATTATTAAATATATACTGTGATGGTACAGTACACATGGTACAGTACAGTTATTTATCATTTCACAAAAAAAGGATACATCCTTGCATGATCGGCAAGTTAAACCTCGAAAACATTTGTTGCGAGTACCCCTTGAGCAGATGTCCGTTCCACACAAAGCGTGCATCCGCACGGCTCGCTAGCGACATCTGCAAGAAATACTTGAACACAATTAGGGACCTTGCTATTGGTGCTTACCTTGCTGCTGATAAAGTATAAAACTGAAAAAGAACGAAAAATGCAGTTTGAAAGGAAACATTTTTAAGGGATCGCACATAATATTAATTTTATAATTATTATTAGGGACTCATAAAGGGTATTCAATTTTAATAAGCAAATAATATTGAGTGAGAAATTTTCAAAAATGTTTTCTTTCAGAATGCATAGACTATAAAACAAAAAGAAATAGATACTATGATGAAAAATCCTACCAGGTATTAAAAAAATGGAACAAATCTAAAATATGATATTCTATGTGTTTTATTAAAATGCAATTTGAAGTAATCTGTACTATATGTCAGTAGATCAATTTAACGCTATAATAATAAAACAACAATAAATTAATGCAATGTTTATGTTAAATATGAGGTGAGAATGCTAAAAACAATAAGTGCCTATAAAAAATAATATTATAAACCATTCTTGAAAACTAATTGATTTTGCTATTCATGAACATGATATCATAAATGATAACAGCATGAAATTGCAATAAAATTTGCGATGAATGTATTTTACAGAAACATTACCGTACACACCAACATCCCTTTACTTACGAAAATCTAAATTAAAAGATTTCACACCAAAAGAATTGTTATATTTAACATATTTTATCACCAACGTAATATTATGGACCCTCTTCACAATGGGCAACGTTGGCACAACAAATGTTCGTCGATGTTTGCCGCCATTACGGCGGTTATGAACATCTACAATAACGGCCAATCATAGACATTTATAGTGCCACAAACTTATCTGACCCGGTGACGGTGTCACTGATGTCGATTTCTTTTTAATTAAACAAAATATTCCGTATGAAAAGTCTGTGAAAATGTGACATTTCAAAATGGCGCCACGTAGTTCCAGTTTTTTCCACCGGGTCAGTTAAGCTTGTGGCACTGTAGGCCCTCTACACTATCATGACTGTACTTGCCCAACACTGAACCGATTGTGAAGACGGTCCATTACACACATATATTATACAAATATTATATATTTTATTATATATTTATATATAAATAACACAAACCTTATGGAAGTCCGGTGAAACAGAATGCAATCGTTGCATAGTGTGCGTTAAGTCATAACTGTAGGAGAAGTAGATGCCGGGCGCGTCCAACGAGGCGCGGAGGAGACGTTCATACGTGTTGTTATCCTCTATCTAATAAAAAGTATTAAAATTCAATTTATTAACGTTTACGAATCAATAACAATGAAGCTTTCTAATGTTAAAAGTATTTACAAACATTTATTTGGATAGGTTTTATCCCGGAAAACCCACGGGAACGGGAACTATGCGGGTTTCTATTTGACTGCGCGGGTGATGCCGCGGGTGGAAAGCTAGTAGTTAATAAATATAAATTTATGGTAGACCGTAGAATTTAAGATGAAATACTTTTTGCTAAAATTTGAATCAACAACAAAATTAAATACACATTCAGTCATTAAGTCATTGTGCAAAAAAAGAGGTAAGTACAATTCTTTAACATTTTATTTCCAACGAAGTCTTAAAATTTGCAATACAATTTCAAACATAAAAAAGATTCACAAATTCGGAGACTGACCTAATTGTCCTCTAAAATGTTATGCTAATTTTCTGATCAATATCATTGCATTACATTAATAAATATTCCAGAAAGATATTATTAGCTGTAATTTGAGAATGAATAAAAGCACATTCATACGTTTTATTGAAACAAAATGTCAGTTGAAATAAAAATAAAAACATATGTGTATAGTGTTTTGCGATAATCCACTCTTCTGAGATATCCCTTTCAAAATGAGAATGACGCAGGCTGAAATTGTTATCACTACATAGTATAAAAAGTCGCTTTTTCTGTCCCTATGTACCTTTGTATGCTTAAATATTTAAAACTACGCAACGGATTTTGATGCGGTTTTTTTAATAGATACGAGTGATTCAAGAGGAAGGTTTTAGTATATAATTTATTAGGTTTTAGACAAAGCGGGCGAAGCCGCGGGCGGTAAGCTAGTTTATAAATATTTTCGAAACTTTTAGTTTTAAATGAAATTACCTGTTTATTAGTTAGATGTGTAGTAGATCTTGCATATGGTACAATATCAGCTCCCGCAAGCTGATATACATTGTGTCCATTTATTTGACCAATCTGAGAGGGAAAATATTTATTTACTTACACATAAATAAATTGAAAAAAAAAAATTACACTATTCCATTATCTTTGCTACAAAAAATACTCATTTAAAATATGATAGATAAATGATCGAAACAAATACAGGATTTTAGAAAGTTACAAATAATCATAGTTTACTTTAGTATATGAAAGAAAAAAAAAACTTTAATTTATACATAACAGTAGAAAAAATCGTTGTGATTTGTAGTGCCAATATATATTTAAGTATTCAATTAATTTAAGTATACATATAATCATGAAACATTAGGTAATAATAGCAACAAAATGATAGATGCTATATTATAGCAAATATTATATTTAATTTTATAAAAATTAGCAATAAAATACATAAACAAACTTACCAATATCCTATATTTGGCAACAACAAGATAGAGTCCTGATATAAGCTTAATAGATCCAAGAAAACCACACACTGGTTTGTATGCATTTGCCGGTATAGGTATCTTCACTGTGTTAATTTCTAAAATAAAAAATATAAAACCTCATTTCATTATTTTTTCTCGTATAATAAAAGTAAAAAAAAAATACTCATATATAACATATTTAAATAAAGTAATAAAACAAAAATTGTTTCAAGAGGTTAATATTTTAAAATGTAATTAATTATATGTACAATACCATTTAATTTTAAAGTTAAGGTCACTTTGATGATGTCTGATTATAAAAACTCGAAAATAACAAGTAAAATGGCTTGTACATTATCAAATCATGCAAACTACAATAATTTTTACTACTACTTTTGAAATGAAAGTTCTTTAGGCGCATTGAGACTAAAATTTCAAGGTCTTTTAATGGCAATACTGTCACGTCATAGACTAAGGCGACGATTTTGGTATCTTTATTTTTTTAATCTTGCCAAAGAAGTTTCACTTCTGACAACTGTCCTCGGTACAAACGCTATTTTATTAAATCATACCTCTAACATAAGCCTCTCCAGTGATTCTATCTATTACCATAATCTCTGTAGGATTAATGGTAGGTTCCAAATAGAACTTATCGGATGTTGTATATCTGAAACAGAATTATAATAAACACACATTTATTACCTGCACCTTTATGTTTTTATGTCCTACTCTTTTAGACCCGATTTTAACCAATATTTAATGGACCGATTTAATTCAAACATTGTAAACTTATCAAAATTGGTGACAATACAATAATTTTTTAAGATTATTTAGTACTAGCTGTGCTCCGCAGTTTTACCCGCAGTGCTCTGCTCCTGTTGGTCTCAGCGAGATGATATATAGCCTATAGCCTTCCCCGATAAATGGGCTATCTAACACTGAAAGAATTTTTCAAATTGGACCAGTAATTCCCGAGATTAGTGCATTCAAACAAATAAACAAACAAACAAACTCTTCAGCTTTATAGATTTAACCTTTATTAATTTTAAGATCTTCACAGTACTTTGAACAAGATTTTTAATCATGTTAGCATTAGACCTTGATAAATTATAATAATTATGTAAGCAATGAAGCAAATGATTAGTTTAGTAACTAGCTGTAAAATGCAATTCAAGAATTCTAAACAAAGTATTTTACTTGTTATGTTATCTTCACTTTTTCAGTTCCCATATAAAAAGTTAGTACGGTTATTAACCCATTGAGCCCCAAGCGGCCCGATCGGTCCATGACACAATAGATTTTCTATTGTGTCTGTGATTCCGAGGCCTGAGTTATTAATTTGATGCTACTTCAATGAATTTAAAAACAAATTTTAAAATTATTAAATGTAAAATATTTCTTTGTACATAGAAAACATTAAAATGACCAGACAACATTCTGAATAAGTACATATTTAGCACTGATTTTGTTCACGTTTAATTACAGTCATTAAAATCATCATCATCGTAATTCGTATATACATGTACCTATATCATTTTAAACTATGAACTGATTATATTTTACGAAATTTAATACAGCTTATTACTATGGAACTTTTATAACATTTATAGACTTATTTAACATTTAGAGGTGATAATAGGAATTAATTTTCTTTAAGAAATTAATTAATAAATGTATTAAAAAAAATATAAAAATCAAAATATAATAAAAGGTTCATGAGATCCGCTATCGCTAATGAAATTAATTAAAGAATTCACACATATTGCTTACAATTTGATGTCATCGTGAATTAACGTTTGATCTGCCATTTCGTTGTGGTTCTCGATTCGATTTATTAATAATTATAATTATTTTTTCAATGAAACATTGGAAATTACAAGATTTTTCGGTTCATAGAAATGACATGACAATCCAAATGACATTATAAGTACAACATACCAAAAGTCAATGTGACATTATACATCATAGAAAAGAAATATAATGGTACTATTCACGTAATTCAATGGCTAAATAACAAAAATGACTTGCACTCACAGCTTCACACAGCTTGCACTATGCAATTTGCAATGCAGCATGCAGAATTTAATATGCTTCCGTTATGCTTCCCCTTTGCTGGTACAAAAAACCTCTCCTGGATATATTCTGGTGGGTTTGGGAATTCATGCGAATTTATTCCTAGTTCCTGATATTCGTGAATACGCACATGAATACGCATCACGCATGGGAATGTTTGTTCGCAAGTAAGATCGTGGTAATAGGATGAGATCTGTGGATGAGATAGAGGGAACAGCATGACCAACCCGGCAACGGGTAGTGGATTTAATGCAATAAGCATGTTAATCACTATAGTTATAGAGGTCAGTGATGTTAATTAATATTTTATTTTAAATGGTGATCATTCAAGTGATGAAATATTTTATATCACTTATAAATGATTGGCGATGTTTTCGAATACGCAACGTTCACACTTAGAGCGTTTTCACATTGTCCGGTCCGATCGGAACGGATATCGGATAACGAATATCGGGAATCGGAAGCCGATAGCCGATATCCGATATCGGACACAATTTGCCCTTTCACATTATCCGATAGTATCGTCCCGATATCATGAGTGTTGCCAGAAACTGGAAAAGTAGATAATATATGGAGAATTAAAAAAAAACAGTGGATGCATTTATGTTACAAAAAATAAACTTTATTTTAAATAAAATAAATAGTAATAAATAAACTATGTTTTTCAAACCGGTTTAATCTGCTGACTGCGGAGTTTGGATTTGTACCCTCTGCAGAGTCAGAATCTAGTTTCAATAGGTATTCAATTTCATTGTGAGGCTTGTTTTTTTTTTATATGCTGTTTTTCTTTTTTTAATAATAGAACATGTTGTGTGGTCGTAGTGAATTTTAGAACTTTTTTATATTAAATCATGTACGACTGTTATAAAATAAAATTCAACTCAGTATTAAAGCGACGAAACTGGCAAATATAAATTCAAATTACATTTACAAATGTAGGTGCTGTTATTACAATTTTATAGTGCTAATAATAATATATATATATTATACCTATAAATAATAGGTAGAATGTACATCATTCTACCTATTATCTGGGTGTGCAAATATTAAACGAAATAAATTAAACTAAACTAATTCTTCGTTGTCACAGATTCCGCAATGTAATAAATTCTTGAATGTCATAAAATTGTTTCTCCATTAACTATTTCGTCAGTTTCTTCTAAAATATGTCATACTATTTTTGATTTATTGTACATGTTGGAAAGTGCAGTATATTTTGATACCTCGTTAACATAATATGCAAATTTACTTTTCCTTTCTTAAAATATTCTGGGTAGTATTTAACAAGTATTATAACTACCCCTTTCTTTCCAAGCTAGTACCTATTTGAAAAATCAGTAGATCACCCGAAAAATCATAAGGTCTAGCAACACTGGTCATCATGGCAAACTATAATAAAAAACTTTATTTGTTGTAGTTATTATATTTGAGACGTAAAAAAAGATATAGATATTTTTATTTACTTCAGTTCAGCCAATTGCCGTATATTATAGGACGGTATTAAAATAACTCCCGTAAAAATAGTATTTTTAATGCCTTTAAATACTTAAATTAATGTTTTCTTAATAAAAAGGTTTAAAGTAAATGAAAGGATTCTTTTTTACATTTAGCGCCTAGAAATGACTGAAAATACACAAACTAGTGCTTTTTTTGCTGTTGGTATACTACCTTTTCGAAAATTGAGTTGGTAACACTGAACATTATCGTCCGATAGTTCACGGGAATATCGGTGTTGGCTCCGATATCCGATATCGGACCGGACAATGTGAAAGACACACAGAACAGTAAGAACATAATAGAAGTGCTATAATGTCATAATTAATATGAAAACCAGTGTCGCCAAACCCACACATTTAAACCGATAGTTATACAGTACACTACAAGTAAACTATGCCTTTGATTGGACAGCTTAATTTGAGTAAAAACTGACTTAGGTTATAAATTCAGCATTTCAATATGTACCCTAACGAACCAAGTTACGGTTTATTTTAGTATAACATCCCTAGGTATATTAGCTGTTTTGTTTCTCTTTGCTCAGAAATTCCAAATTCGAAAACATTCAGCTATTCCACAACAGAGGGCGTTGGTTTTCAATACATATAACTTTGAACCTCAACACATAAAGATAAGGTTGAAATTTGTGTCACTCTAAATTAATGACATTAACTTGACATTAACCTGATGCTATGCTCTAAGGGATGTCAGCCTTGTTATCGATAATTCACAAATAAATATATTTTTGTGCATTTTTTTTTCTTTCTATTAGATGAGTATAGGATAATGTGTCACATTTTGGAGTATGTTTATTACTACTAAGTACGTCTTTTCATATTATTATATTTAAATAAAAATCGGAATAGAATAGTATAAATCTATATTTACAAAACAAACAGAAAATATGCATTATTTTAAATCTTGGAACTGCCGTAGGTTTGATGTATCGGTGGCCTTTGTTAGACTGCTCATTGCTGTTCGGCATCCAGTTAACTCGTCACGTTGCATTTATTATCCATTTCTCTTTTAAATTAGCCTCTTTCGAAAATCTATAAATAAATAGGACAAATGAAAGCTAAGGAAAAATAAAATAAAATTTAATATTTATAATGTTTGTCTTTTCTAAAGTGTTTATCGATACTGTTGATATGCGCCACATGCATCACTAATCCGACATTCGTTTGTTTATTGCAATAATATTCCAGAAAGTCTTGTTTGCTGTTCAATCTATATTAGTACTAATTTCTTATGGATTAAGGTTCATTTTGACTTAATATTTTTATAAATTTTTGACAAATTACGACAAGCGAAGTTATAACATAAAATATATTTAAAATAAATTAAAATAAGACTTACCGATGGTATGAAATGCCTCCATTGCTGATATTATTGTGTCTGCTATCATTTTTGGTCTCTAATACAAAACAACACGTCCTTATTAATGAATAAATATGGAAAAAAGGTTTGACAGCTGACAACCGACTCGAATATTTTTCTGCGCAGTGACCAGTGTTGCCAGATCCAAATTTTATTTTCCGGGAGGCATACCTATAAAAATCCGGGAGTCTTAGGGTAAAATTACAAAAATTATCGGGAGATTTTTTAATATATATCTTTATTATGTTTTTGTAAAATTTTGTCATTAATTTCAAAATTAAAGCAATTACAATTATTTTTTAATAAATTTTTTGTATGAAGGACTCCCGATATAACCGGGGTAGACAGCTTATTACGTAACTTTGTCTTGGTTAAATTTATTTGGGAAAACAGCCTTTCCACAGATGCACTTGAGTGTGGCAAGCACATAAAACTCAAAACTGTCGAAGTTAAATTTGGAAACATTTTGCTGCCATCACCCAAATGCATCTGGGCTATCTTTTTCCAGAAAGCTCCTACTTCTAAATTTTCATCTTCCGTGTTTAACTTCGTATTCCGAAGAAGCCGCCATTCGGTGTCAATCTGTTGGATAATATTTGAAGGTGCTATATTTGGGAACCTTCCCAATATGTCGGCGATGGATAGTATTTTGCCACTACAAACTATTTTTGGATCCATAAACTCCATTTTTTTCAAAATTTCCATATCATCTTCAAACGGAAATCGCTGTAATAGTTGTTTAATTGCCTCAATGTAAAACTCCAAACAGCGGAACTTGAATTGTTTTATTTCTTCGGGACTGATTGTTAATGTTGGTGAAGATAATGTCGCCCCTACTTCAGCGCCTAAATACCAATCTTTTATATCCATGTACTTTCTGGGATTTTTATAGTCGATGTTTTTGTGATCATTTCTTGAAATGTATTCATCTTTCACATAACATCCCAAAATTGTGTAGATTACGGTCATGACCCTGTTGTAAATTATGTGTACATTCGTATTTTCTGATTGCATGGTTCTGTTTAGTTCGTTGAATATTCCTAAGGCATACGCCATAAATTGCAGATACAGCTTGTTCACTGGGTTTTCTAGCATTCTCAATATGTTTTCTGCAGCTTTAATACGGTCACTGAAAATAGCGTCCCTAAAGTACAACTTTAAGGCTTCGTATTGTTCTAGTAGCCTCTTTACTACTGCCTCTAAAGAGAACCATCTTGTTTGAGAAGGTTGCAGTAATTTGTGTGGTTTTAGTTCCAAAAAATCTTGGAATTGTTTCAATAAGCCGGTACGTTTTGGGCTACCATTCAAATAGTTATACACATCCCGTGCTAGATCTTCGGGTTCTCGAGGCAATTTTAAGCAAGCGTTAGACGCTACAAGATGTACAGAATGGCATACACATTTCATAACGAAAAGGTGTGGTATGTCTTGTTTGAACTTCGTAGCAAGAGAATTGTTTTTTCCCATCATTACGTTGGCACCATCTGCGGCCAGCCCTATCATATTTTTTTTATATGGAATCCTCAAATCGGTCATTTTTTTTGTAATTATTTCATGCAATTTTTCGGCGTTACCTTCAAGAATTTCAAATATTTCAAAGAAAAAATCTTCCACCTGAAAAAGAATAGGGTTTAAAAAGTATAAAAGGTAACATATTTAAAATGAAAACTTTACATTATAAACATAATATTTACCTTCAGATTATTTCGAGCGATCCTCACAATTACTGCTAAATGCTTTTTTGTACTTTTATCAGTACTTTCATCAGCTGTTAACGAAAATTTATTTGTCTGCATGGCTTCAACCATGGTGTCAACGTCACTTCTTCCCAACACCTCCGAAATAATTTTTGTTGTTTTAGTACGTCCACAGGTAATCCTTTTTGCGACTTCAGAATCTGGGCATACTGCTCTTATTAAATCTGGGAAATGTTCCATGACATTGATCGGAATATTATGTTCAACTATGAATGCGGCGATTCTAATTTCTGACTGTTTGACTAGTTTTTCTAACGATGTAGATTTTTTTGTAAACATCTGGTCTAGACTCTGTTGACCTCGAATTTTCAGCTTATTGCTTTCATGTTTTTTTGTCTCTTTGTGTCTTTTAATATCATTTTTACCCCCTCTCGTTATATTTATATCGCAAGAGCACACTTTACAATAAGCAAAATCTGGACCTGAAAAGAATATTTTTTAATGTAGCCTAAATATTGCAACAAAAATGCGTTAATTTCTCAAGACGAAAATACTGCCGTACTTTAAGAATACTTTTTTAAACTGGCAACTTTTATAGGCCGCCTTATAGATGATGAGTCTTAAAAACCAACTGTGCAAACCTAAGAGCAATTAACCTATAGAGTTCTTATATTAAGACAGAACAAAATACATATTTTCTAATCTACTTACTCTTAGTCAATAACAGCATAAGCCAGATTGAGATAGCGATAGAGTATCTGCACTGTCTTCAAACGTAGCGCGCCGGCAGTCAGTTTGTTTTCCAACCAGCTGGTGGGCTCAGTGCGTCAAGTGTTTTTAACGAAATATTTAGAAAATATAAAGTGTACAGTGTTTCTTTTTATTTGTCAGTGTGCTAAAATAACTATTGTATGTTTAGCAACCGGCTATCACTAGTCGAATGGGAGTTTTGAATAAAAACAATGTAAAAATATCTTTCCATCGGTAAGTGATTTTCAGCAAATTGATAAATATTTATGTTTTAAACCTATTTGAAGGTTTTATCAAGCGCTTTTTTGTAATTTTATGTTGTAACTGTAACATTTACCCACTTTATGGGGTTGTGGAATATAAAATAATGAAATAATTTTTAAAAAACGTCACAATAATATCACGTTTGGCATTTTGTTTACCACCGTAGTGTTGTAACACATCTAGCGTATATTATCGATTTATGACAAAAAATCTATTTCATATTAACGTTGATTTATTTATTTTGTTTCATAAATCAGATTTATATGTAGTTGTTGTTGCAAATAATAGATGTAAATTTTTTACCGCAGGAAAATAAAACATACCACGTGGTTGTTTTATTTGCACTATGTGTTTTACTTTTCGTTTGTTGTTTATTAATTTCTCTTTCAGATTATTAATAAATTCATTTTGTTTTAGATTTCCAGAGCTAAATAAAAAATGGGTATAAAACGTGAGACATGAGTTGATTGGACGCCGCCACAATTTTCAATATTGTGTTCACTGCATTTCGAGCCTACGTGTTATCAAGATGGATACTCTAGAAGAATTGTGCAATCTTACGCTTACGTTTTTTTTTTGTTCCTGTAGATAATAAATACATTTGATTAAAGAGAGTGAATTTTTATTTTGAAATTTTTTACACATAAGTTACCTACTTTAAATGTGTAACTATGTGAAAATTAAACGGTTGATTAAATGACAGTTCTCATAGATGAGAAACTACTATTGAAATACATACTTAATATACATGCGTTTTCAAAGAAAAACCCGCATAGTTCCCATTCCTGTTGGATTTACGGGATCAAAAGTAATTTTTCCAAATTTCATTGTAATCGGTTTAGTAGTATTCGCGTGAAAGAGTAACAAACATCCATCCTCACAAACTTTCGATTTATTAGTAGGATGTTAGGAAAATGTTTTCATTAAGACTGTCCTTTTATTAACTTGTTAAAATGCTGCATGATTCCTTCATGCTGACTGTGCCTTTCTCCTCACTCCTTTAACTTTATCATCATTTCCTTCTTTATTTTAAATTACATTTCAAGTTTTAAAATTTCTTGTATAATGTACTAACTTTCCGCCCGCGTTTTTAAAGAAAATCCTGCACAGTTCCCGTTCACGTGGGATTTCCGGGATAAAACCTAACCTATGTGTGTATGTACAAAATTTCATTGTAATCGGTTCCGCAGTGAAAGAGTAACATCCCTTCTCACATAATTTCGCATTTATTATATACGTAGGATTAAACAAATAATGTATTCAACTGAAATTAATTATAAGTTTTGTTTTTTTATTATTTATTATTTCACGAAACCGTAAATGCAAAATACATTCACGATTTTATCGATTGAAGCACATCCCATCACTATCACCTTCTATCTATCTAAATACGTACCTATAGTAAAAATGGTGCCATGACTATGTTGAAACGTAGCTTGTTGTCTATAGCTGTCTCATTCTTTCATACGACGTTTTCTTTAGATAGAGAGAAACAAATATATGTAAATTGTATACGCTCGATACAAGTACTCTATAGGTTAATTGCTCTTAGGTGCAAACAGTACTAAAAAAAACAAAAATATCATAGACCATAAAGCCTCAATGACTTTCTTGGATCAAAGTCAATAACTTTGCAGAATAGAACGCAGAAAAAAAATGTAGTCTGCATAGTCCAAAAATAATCATTTGAACTGTGAATTTAGAGTTCAAATTAGTTCAACACGTCAGTACTTTTGTGTGGTGTTGTGGAACTACAAAACAAAATGTCAAAATTACAAATTGATTACTGCACTACACGCACGAACTATTTACATGTGTATGCATACAAATCCAGGAGGTTTCCTGAATAACGAATGAAATGGGTTTTTTGTATTCAATAAGTTTTTATCATTGAGTAACTAAGTAAGGCTTTTATTATTATTTAAGTCCCCTTTGACCCTTACCTTTATTACTTTTTGATAACCATCCCTCAAACAGATCATCTTTTTCCCAATCCGGTTTATAGCTGACACTGTACTTCTTTTTCTTTGGGGGTGTATTTTGCACCTCTTGATCATTCTCAGAACTAGACATTCTAAGTTCTGACAATTACAGCTTTAAAACTTATATAATTAACACTTTAAAATGATGATACTTAGAAACAAACAAAACTTTTCTCACTTCACAAAGTGCTCACAAGTAACAACATGTTTATCTCTGGTAACAACGAAGCAATCTAATACTGTTCATTTAAATACCTTACTTATCCTTAAAATTACTAGACTGAACTATGTCTCCTAATTTGGTCGTATAATAATTAGAAAACCCGGTTAGTCTGGTGTCCCAAAGTCTTGCTGTTTAATATTCAACTTTATTCCATTCCATGAAGGCATACTTTACACTACATACTGTACAAACTTATTACTTTTATGATTCGTTCGGTGGTTTGGTGATTCGTTTCACGCAGTAGACGCAGTGCATCGCAGTGTTTTTAGTAACTGGACTTCAAGCTGTGGAACAGTAAATAAAAATCGGGAGGTTTGATTGAGCATCCGGGATGTCGGGAGGATTTTACTAAAATCGGGAGAACTCCCGGAAAATCGGGAGATCTGGCAACAGTGCTGCGCACAACTGAGAGAGACCCCGTTTTCCAATTACAGCACTAGAGCGCATTATGCGGCATAATGCTTAACGTTGAGTGTTCCAACTACAGCAACGCTTCGCACAATCGAGCACTCTTAAAATTAATGCGCGTGAATTGATGCGTGCAATCGATTTATCATTAATTGTTGGAAAAAAATTTAAAGCTTTCGTTTCATTGTAGTTTTTTCGATATAATCAAAGTTAATTCAAATTGTGTTAAAAAAATAAATATAAGTATGGATGAAGGTAAAAACATTGAAAAAAATGTTAATGAAATAATCAAAATCCAAATTACTTAAAATAACCGTAAATAGTTTTCAACCAATTATTATGTATACCACTTTATTTACACATTAATGAGGTTGTTGCTAACTCTATGAATATTTTTTTTTCAACACTGAACTTAGCGCAACCTGCTGTTGCGTTTCACGTTCCAATTAAGCATCAGCATAATTCGGCATTGTGCGCCACTGAGTCGCATTATGCTCTGTAATTGGAAAACAGCCCAAGTTAGGTGATCTTACCTTACTAGTGACACGTGGGCCACGCCCACATCGCACTTCTATTATGTTCTTACTGTTCTGTGGAAAGACAGGTACCTAAATCATACATTTTACTTAGCCTCCGATATCGGATATCGGCTATCGGCGCCCGATATCCGATATCGGACCGGACAATGTGAAAACGCTCTTACGCACAAGTTACGCACTTACGTTACGCTTACGTAATACAGATACTGTAGGATTCTGCCTATCTTTGACATTTGAAATAAGATGCGTTTACGGGAACGGCCGTAACAAGTACATGTTATTACTTGCTCTGTGGTACATGTGTTTTTGAAAGCTAACCTATGTTTTAAAGTTTTCTCACGATTTTTATGCACTTTTATTTATCTGGGACGATAAAATGACAATATTTGGAACATAATTAATAAAATTAAGCATGATGGAAGTCGAAGGATATCCAGGGCTTATTAAAACTATACACGAAGGGGAAGAAATTGAAGATTTTTCGGAAGAATCTGATGTTGAGCAGGAGGTTTGTATTGTTTAATCCTTAATTCAATAAATATCTGATATTTAATCAATTCTAACTCATATTGCTTATTACTAAACCATACCAAATTATAAAACGACTTTAGCATGTCTTGTTTATAAGTATATTAGACAAAAGCATTTCATTTACAGTATCAACCGTCCAAGCAGAAAGTGAAGAGAAAAGCAGATTTTGATCCCAAATTTAAATTTGTATCCTCAGTTGAAGAATATAACAAGGTAATTTATTTAATTATATATCTGTTTGAATATATTTTCATTATAAATAATTCCATAAATAAATCAACACATGGGGTATAATTATGTAAATGGTGATTTTGAGAATGAAAAGCTTAGACAGTAGTTCTAAATTATAATAATTTACTTGCATTTGTTCCATAAACTTATTTTAGAATATAGAATAAAAAAATACAACATTTAATGATATTAAATTCAAAATTGTTTAAAGTACAACAGTAAGGCATTGGTGTCTTATGATATTAATGGCAGAACTTTTCAAAATTTAAACATGTAATCAATTTTCAGAATACATGGGACGACTTACAAAAGTACATAAAGAGAAATGTGAAACAGACTCTTGATGAGAAGATAGCTAAACGTAGGGCACAGGTTCAAGTTGATGGTGCTGATCTTGACACCGATTCAGAGGTTGAAGGTATGTTATAATTATTAACCGACTTCCACACAAAAAGGAGGTTCTATGTTCATCCGGATTTTTAATACCAAGGCTTTATTCATGCAATAAATAACCAATACTTAGTTTTATATAAAATAAAATATTATTATTAGATTGTTTCTAAATTTTTAACAAAGTACAAAAAATATATAGAAGACTAGCGGTCCGCCCCGGCTTCGCCCGTGGTACATATTAACGTTTTCTCTACATAAGAACCATCCTCGTACTTCAAGGAATATAATAAAAAAAGAATTATCGAAATCGGTTCAGCCGTTCTCGAGTTATGGAATTACAACGAAAAGTGGCATTGATTTTTATATATATAGATTAATATGCACACTTCAGAATGATACTTGTAAATTAATACAAATATTA
This sequence comes from Colias croceus, assembly GCF_905220415.1. Classification (NCBI taxonomy): domain Eukaryota; kingdom Metazoa; phylum Arthropoda; class Insecta; order Lepidoptera; family Pieridae; genus Colias; species Colias croceus. Next base: position 4,989,779 of record NC_059558.1, on the reverse strand, counting down.
ATTGTTAATTTTTATCTAGATCAAGGTAGTGACGAACTAGAGATATCAGATGATGAACTAAAGAAGGACGAAATCAAAACTAAGGAAAAGAAATTGGGTAAAAAACAGAAACTGAAACAGGTTGGTGATGTTCAAGTTTCTAGCATTTTCCATTTAAAATTTTCTAGGGTATCTTTATGAAGTTTACTCTCAATAAATTATTTATTGGTAGAAATGAATTAACATTTATTTTTATTCAAAACAGACCAGGCATTTGACCTGCTCAGATCTGGTGATAAGCATAGATGCGGTCAAATGTTTATTATGACTGTCTTGAAAGATGCTTCTCTCTTGTCTTTAAGAGATCCAAATCACAGTTCTTCCATTCCTTCGCAATTTGAATTAAAGAATTAAACGTCAATCATAACAATATTTGATGTTTTCATTTACCAATTGCATATTTACAACTCATTTATTTCTAAATTTTACTTTAAGGAATTAAAAGAAGAAGAATCACAAGGCGCAACAGTGCAATATGATGGTGATTTCTTTGAAGACCCTCCGCCATATGATGAAAATGCATCCTTCTATATGATGAATCTATCCCGACCATTGCTTAAAGCAATTGGCACACTTAATTATGTACATCCAACACCGATACAGGCTGCAACTATTCCTATAGGACTATTAGGTAAATAATTCATATTTTGTTTAAGTTATAATTATTCACACATATTTTGTGGGTGCATAAAGTATAGACAGGCAGACTTAATGATATACTAACATAGGAAAAGTAGATGTTGTTTATTCTATAAAAATTTTAGATTATCATATTCTTACCTGTGTTGTTTAGTACATATTAAAAACAAAGTTTTGTAATTTAGGAAACTTGTAAATAGCATACAAAACTACAGGAAATTGTATTAAATGCCAATTGAAAATCGGTATCTTCCATTCTAATGAACATTATAATACTATGATAAAATTATTTCACTACTTAATATAACATTTTAACCTTTTATTAAACATTTTTAGGTAAAGACATATGCGCGTGCGCAGCTACTGGTACAGGTAAAACGGCTGCATACATGTTACCTATTTTGGAGCGACTTCTCTATAAGACTGTGGGAGACAGAATTACAAGGGTGCTTGTACTCGTTCCAACGAGAGAATTGGGTGCTCAGGTATATATTTTGTTTTATATGTGGAAATATATATGTTTTTTTATTCAAGTGAACCTTCTTTAGTTGCGTTGAGAGGAAAATTTCAAGGTCGCGTCAGTGCAATACCGTTACGTCATGGAGTAAGGCGACGGTTTTGATATCTTGAAATCTTGCCAAAGAAGTTTAACTTCTGACGCGTGTGCTCGACACACACGCTTTTTTATTTATTTATATGAAATATATGGATGTTTATTACTCTTTCACGTGAAACTCACTGTATGGATTTTAATGATACTTGGCGGTGTGATGACACTTGGCCACTGCCAAGTATCCTCAAAATAAGAACGAGAAAGAAACACAATAACATGAGCTATAGAAATATGTACTTGCTTTTCAATAAATTTTTTATGATAAAATCAATATAGATTTGATTTAAAGCTCTCAATGAAGTTTTAAATACTCTTAGTACTTTTCCATTAGAATTTTCATTTTAATGAATGATTTTTGTATGAAACAGGTACACACAGTGACGCGACAACTTACGCAGTTCACATCGGTGACTGTGGGACTGTCTGTTGGTGGTTTAGACGTGAAATATCAAGTAAGTTTGTTTTTTAAGCTTTCACGCTACAACTGCTCAATCGATTTTGATGATGCACTCTGATACAGCCATTTCCTATGAGTACGCGAGCATAGCCGCGGCTAGAAAGCTAGTAATATAATAATAATTATTTCATTATAATTTTCTTAATTGTTCTTATTGTTAATTATTTTTTGTTTTGCTTTTAGGAAAGTGTATTACGTCGTAATCCAGATATTGTAATAGCGACGCCCGGTCGGTTGATTGACCACATAAGAAATACACCATCTTTTGGTTTGCATTCTATAGAAGTGCTGGTTTTGGATGAAGCTGATAGGTATGTATGGTTCAAAATGTATGTTTATTAATTTTATAGATGTGAATTTTATACTAAAGAAGAATTTTAATTTGTTAACAGTAAAAATTTAAATTTATAATCTGCAAACGCTGATAAATTAATCTTGCAACATTATAAAATTTATTTTTAAAGAGGTAGGTAGTAAATATGTTTAAATTGGATAGGTACAGTTGTTTTAATTTCTGTTGTTGCTATCTCTTTCTGTGTCGTACGCTCCGTATTTTCTATCGCATAAATAGAAATGTATAAAATAGGTTAATTTTTTTAATACAGGATGTTAGACGAATACTTCGCTGAACAAATGAAGGAAATCATTCGCCAATGTTCACCAAAGCGACAGACCATGTTGTTCTCGGCCACCATGAGCGAGGAGGTCAAAGACTTGGCTGCGGTGTCTCTGAACAAACCGGTGAAATTGTTCCTTGACTCTAATAAAGATGTCGCTTTCAATTTGAGGCAGGAGTTTGTTCGGTAAGTTTTGATTGTATTTTTCATTGTTTTTTTACGATCTTCTTATTGTTTTCTTATTGACAATTTCTTTTAATTTATGTTGTACCTAAACTTATTTTTTGCATGCTTTGTTTACCTTTAAGTGATTTTTTACATTGATCATATAAGATTGTATTTTAATTTTGATATTCTAGCTGTAATGTAAACAAACATAAGCTAAGCAATAAAATACATATAATATAAAAATGAAAAATATTTGTCCTAACAGTCCTAAAATATCATTTCCTTCACAGTATTCGTAAAGAGCGTGAATCGGATCGGGAAGCTATACTTGCAGCGCTAGTGTGTCGGACGTTCAGAGATAGAGCGGTGATCTTCGTGCAGACTAAGAAGCAAGCGCATAGGCTTCATGTTGCCTTGGGATTGCTTGGTGTTAAGGTTTGTGCTAATTTGTAAATTATTATGAATTTTTTTGTACGAACCTTTATTTCGAATCCATTTAAATAAACATAGACGCTTATAGCTGTTTGTTATGATTTATAAGCATATGCATTATAAAACTCAGAAATGCTAGATGTCGCAATAGATCAATGAAATGGAGAGAATGTCTCAATATTTTTTTGCGAGTTCTTTTTCGGTTCAATCGTTTTAGTCGGGTGACATGTTCAGAAACTTGTGTCACACCAAAACCTCACGAGCGCGATCGCAGGTATAACGAGAGAGAGACGGACCGATCTCCCGTCTCATCTAGAGCGTCTCATCTCATCATAAGATTCATAAGACGTTATCACGTATCGGTCAATTATGGAAAGCTGGCATGTTCACAGTACTCACACTTATGCAATTTCACTTACAGTATGTTCAAAAATAAATGCGACTCTAGTTTCATTTTAGACTTGAATAGGGAATATGCATAAAATTTGAAACGGCCTAAAATATTTTTTTCTCGAATAATATTATCGTAATATTATAATGAAAAGGATTTTTTTTTATTTACTTATTATTTAAACCCCTAAAATAATATTCAAAAAGTGCAAAATAAGGGAGCGAAATTCAAACTTCCAAAACGCGCCACCACTGGTCGAACGAAATGTGACGTCATTTGACACGACGTTGTATTCATCACTCCATAGTAAACACTAAGGTTAACACCCACTGGACGTGTCATGTGACGTCACGCAAAGCGCGCGCATAATGGCGGCGTTTGAACTGCTTAAATTTTTTTAAAGTTTTGAATTTCATTTTTAAAAATATCTAGAGTATTTTGAAGCCCATTAATATTTTTTTCTACGTTATAAAATAGTAAAGTATTAATTTAAGACGAAAAAGAAAAACATGAATATTCCCCATTGTAAAATGGGTGCGTTGTAGATAAATATATTATGCAAATATAATTATGAAAGCTCTCATAATTTACCTGTAAAATTATACTTTAAAAGTAAATGAATTGATGAAGTTAATTATTTATTCTAATAATAATCAATTGGATAAAAGTATTAATAATCATTCAATTATCAAATAATAATTAAATTTCAGGTCATAAAAACAATACAAATAACACGTGCGCTCACTCCCAACACACGGATGGTTGTTTTAATAATGATTTAAATAACGGACGTCTTCTGCAGTTGCGGAGCAGTCTTGTCCTTTAGTCGAGTAAAGATATCTAAGAAATATTATATTTGTAGTAAATACGTAATACCTACCAATACGCGCTAACAAATATTATGTGTTACATGTTTATTGTATAATTTTCACACTATTGGTTTTAAACTCAAACTCAAACATTTATACAATTAGACTTCTTCTAGAAGCACTTTTGAATCGTCTTAGCAGTTTAACAGTTTTAACATTTACCACCAATTCAGAGAGCAGTATCTATAGAGAAGAAGAAGAATCTATTTAATCATACCTAATCGTAATCTTCTACTTCACTGAAACTTTCATCGCTCGAAGAACTCGCCGTCGGAATTTCTTAATGTTATTATAAATGAGTCAGTGTAATTATCTACTTTTGGTTCTAATTGAATATATTTTTCCTCATGTTCTCGCGTCTTTCTCCAAACGTCACTAAACATATCCAGACTAATATGGCATTTGCTTCCTTTCTAAATAATTCTTCCACAGTTTTCAAGTTAAAGTTCACATTTTGTGATGCTACTTTCCCTTTAATTATGCCCCATAGTAACTCTATTGGGTTGAGTTCTGGATGGTATGGTGGAAGGCGCAATACACTATGTCCATGATCTTTGAGGATTGCATCAAGTAAAAATTGTGTATAGTTTGGCTTATTTTTTTTAATAATGTGATAACTCTGATTATTAATTAGTAATTTGATTTTTGAAAAAAAATGCCGATTTTAGTCAAAATTTATATTTTTCTAACAAGATCATCCAAATTTCCACCTTGGTGAGAAAAATTGACATTTCTAATGAAAATGAACAAAAAATTAAATGATTTTATTAAATACTGTAAAATAGTCTATAATTCTTCCATTTACTGTATCACAAAATTCTTCATAGATTTTTAGATATTCGTACTACACCAATTACATCACCCTGTATTTATAAACAATTGCAAAATATGACACATACATAGGCCGGGAGATACTGACACAAAATTTCGGGTCATTTGTAACAGAATGGCGGTTCTACAGAGGTCTTATTACGCAATGACTAAAAGAAAAATGATGGTCAGAACGCTGGTACCGGCGGACTAGTCGCGTGGGCGTTAGTCGAACTCGTCGTATAAATAGCGAAAGTCAAACGATTTGTGACACAAAAATTTTAGAATTTACCGATATCCCATAAAAAAGATGTAGTCCGCCGGTACCAGCGTTCTGACCATCATTTTTCTTTTTGTCATTGCGTACTAAGACCCTTCTAGACCGCCATCCTGTTACAAATGACCCGAAATTTTGTGTCAGTATCTCCCGGCCTAACATGTGCAATGTGTAAATGTGTTGACGTTCCAGCTCTTCTTAATATATCTATAAACATCTCGATCGTAAACCTACTTTACAAACAACCAATTTTTTTGTTGTTAAATGTTGTGTGTTTTTGATAAGAATTATTAAAAATTAACTTCACCTTTGCAAAGAATGTATGCTTGTGTAAAATATAAACCAAGTATCTGTATTAAATTTTATATATTTGTGTTCACAAATTGTGTGCCAATAAAACTCTATATGGGCATAAATATTATTATTTCTAAACATACCCTTATCTTATAACAAAACAGGTAGCAGAACTCCACGGAGCTCTCAACCAGCCCCAACGTCTAGATTCCCTCAAGCGGTTCAAAGATGAGCTCGTGGAAGTGTTGGTAGCAACTGATGTAGCAGCCAGAGGTCTGGATATCCCGGGGGTGAAGACGGTTATCAATTTTACCTTACCAGCTACGTTGGAGCATTATATTCATAGGGTAAGAACCACAGAACAGTAAGAACATAATAGAAGTGCTATAATGTCATAATTAGTATGAAAACCAGTGTCGCCAAAACCACACATTTAAACCGATAGTTATACAGTACACTACAAGTAAACTATGCCTTTGATTGGACAGCTTAATTTAAGTAAAAACCGACTAAGGTTATAAATTCAGCATTTCAATATGTACCCTAAATCACTATGTTACGGTTTATTTTAGTATAACATCCCTAGGTATATTAGCTGTTTTGTTTCTCTTTGCTCAGAAATTCCAAATTCGAAAACATTCAGCTACTCCACAACAGAGGGCGTTAATTTTCGATAGATATAACTTTGAACCTCAACACATAGAAATAAGGTTGAAATTTGTGTCACTCTAAATTAATGACATTAACTTGACATTAACCTGATGCTATGCTCTAAGGGATGTCAGCCTTGTTATCGATAATTCACAAATAAATATATTTTTGTGCATATTTTTTTTCTTTCTATTATATGAGTATAGGATAATGTGTCACATTTTGGAGTATGTTTATTACTACTAAGTACGTCTTTTCATATTATTATATTTAAATAAAAAACGGAATAGAATAGTATAAATCTATATTTACAAAACAAACAGAAAATATGCATTATTTTAAATCTTGGAACTGCCGTAGGTTTGATGTATCGGTGGCCTTTGTTAGACTGCTTATTGCTGTTCGGCATCCAGTTAACTCGTCACGTTGCATTTATTATCCATTTCTCTTTTAAATTAGGCTCTTTCGAAAATCTATAAATAAATAGGACAAATGAAAGCTAAGGAAAAATAGAATAAAATTTAATATTTAAAATGTTTGTCTTTCCTAAAGTATCGATACTGTCGATATGCGCCACATGCATCACTAATCCGACATTCGTTTGTTTATTTCAATAATATTCCAGAAAGTCTTGTTTGCTGTTCAATCTATATTAGTACTTATTTCTTATGGATTAAGGTTCATTTTGACTTAATATTTTTATAAATTTTTGACAAATTACGACAAGCGAAGTTGTAACATAAAATATATTTAAAATAAATTAAAATAAGACTTACCGATGGTATGAAATGCCTCGATTGCTGATATTATTTCGTCTGCTATCATTTTTCCACTCTAATACCGAACAACACGCTCTAAATAATGAATAAATATGGAAATAAGGTTTGACAGTTGACAACCGACTCGAATATTTTTCTGCGCACAACTGAGAGCGAGTTAGGTGATCTTACCTTACTAGTGACACGTGGGCCACGCCCACATCGCACTTCTATTATGTTCTTACTGTTCTGTGGTAAGAACTTAAAATTTTAACAAGCATTTAAACTTTTTGATACAAGATTTGGAAGGTATGTTATGAAAAAAGTCAATAAATATTTAAGAAAAGTAACATTATTTGGTCGATTTATATAAACATTTCGATTATATCGATTAATATTCATTTATTTATATATAACTGATTGGTTATTAATACAATTAGGTGGGTAGAACAGCACGTGCAGGCCGTGCGGGCGTGTCCGTATCGCTAGCGGGCGAAGGCGAACGTGCGCTAGTCAAAGCGATAGTGAAGCGAGCGAAACGACCGGTCAAGTCGCGCCAAGTGCCACCAGATATAGTGGCCAAGTATCGGGACAGGATGGCCAAGTTGGAACCGGAGATTGGTAAGTTGATTACTTACTAGACAAGCTATAATAGGTATAGCGATATTAGCTGCAGTCGTAAGGTGTATACTGTATAGAGATAGTGAAGTGACAAGTCAAGTCGCGCCAAGTGCTACCAGATATAGTGGCCAAGTATCGGGACAGGATGGCCAAGTTGGAGCCGGAGATTGGTAAGTTGATTACTTACTAGACAAGCTATAATAGGTATAGCGATATTAGCTGCAGTCGTAAGGTGTATACTGTATAGAGATAGTGAAGTGACAAGTCAAGTCGCGCCAAGTGCCACCAGATATAGTGGCCAAGTATCGGGACAGGATGGCCAAGTTGGAACCGGAGATTGGTAAGTTGATTACTTACTAGACAAGCTATAATAGGTATAGCGATATTAGCTGCAGTCGTAAGGTGTATACTGTATAGAGATAGTGAAGTGACAAGTCAAGTCGCGCCAAGTGCTACCAGATATAGTGGCCAAGTATCGGGACAGGATGGCCAAGTTGGAGCCGGAGATTGGTAAGTTGATTACTTTAATCGTTAATAGTTTCAATATGGTTCAAAGCCATAGTGAAACGAGATAGACAGTCACGCCAAGTACAACTCTGGCTTGCTATATCTGTATAGCGGCCTAGTATCGATACAGGATGGCCAAGTTGGAGCCAGAGATTGGTAAGTTGATTACTAACTATCCAAGTTATAATAATTACGTGCATATGTCTCGGTATAATAAAATTGATAACAAACAAAAAACTTGTCATAAAAGAAAAATATAGTATTTAAATAACCACTTTGAAAATAACCATTTTAACCTAGTAATATAAGTTTTTTTAAATATAAATTAAAATAAGAATATTACTTAAAGGTAAATTATGATTATAGCGGCAATCCTCAACGAAGAGTACGCAGAGAAACAGTTAAAGAAAATGGAGAAGCAGACAGAGAAGCTGGAAGGAGCTATAAAGAAGGAGAAGCCGAAAGACGGGCCAAAAATAGAGCCTCAGAGGAGAAGGGAGTGGTTCCAAACGCCAAAAGAGAAACGGGAGGAAAAAGAACGGCTGACGCTTACAAAACATATGGGAAAAGGTTAGTTGTTATAAATAAAAAATAATTATATTAAGTAGGTATATCGTTTATATGATCTGTATTTTATAAGTATACTAGCGGTCCGCCCCGGCTTCGCCCGTGGTACATATTAACGTTTTCTCTACATAAGAACCATCCTCGTACTTCAAGGAATATAATAAAAAAAGAATTATCGAAATCGGTTCAGCCGTTCTCGAGTTATGGAATTACAACGAAAAGTGGCATTGATTTTTATATATTAGAGATGTAACCCTCTTCATTTTTAAAAGGTTATAAAATATCATGACTTGTATTGAATGTTCTGACTTCTGATATTTATTTATTGAAAATATATTATGCCAAATGGAGGATGGAGTTTACTTATAAAAATTTCTACATAATAGGCTACTACTCAGAAATCTATAATAGTTTTTTTTTCTTATAATTTTGTTAATTGATCCATCAGAACTCAATAAAATGTCGTGCGAGTCTTCTGTTTATAAATTTCTTAAAAATAAACTTGGCTATTCACACAGATACACAAAAGGGTAAAGGCAAGAAGCGCAGACATGACGATGACTCGGATGATGACAGTCCCAAAAAGAAAAAGAGACAAACCAAACACACGCCTAAAGATACGGCAGAAGAACGAGTACAAAGGGAAATGGAGAAGGTGAGACCAAAACTAATAAGAGTTTTAAAAATAGATTTTTATTGCAATTTGATGTTGACCCGTGTATTTGTTGATAAACTCGTGCGAACAAATTTGTTGGAGTTAGTAAAAAAAACGTGAAATATGCTTTAAAAAAATACTATTTGATTTCTATTTATTTGTGGCTTGTGTATAAAAATGTATCTTTTTCGACTAGGTTGCACTGCTACAATCGAGAATGGCGAAACGCAAGAAGAAACAGCCTAGAATACGAGCGGTGGAAGACGACGACGACCGGCCAAGACAGAACAAAAAACAAGGCAAGCCCAAAAAGAAACAGAGCAATTTTGCCAACGACCTTACAGACACGTCAAAGGCGTCAACCAAACGCTTACGTTATGACGCTAATAGAGTACAAAAGGGAAAACCTTTGCAAAACGGGAAACCTATGCAAAAGGGAAAAGGAAATGGTCCCAAAGGAAAGAATAAACCGAAAGGCAAAAGTTTTGGTAAACCTCAAGGACCGAAACAGGGAGGGAAAAGAAAATAAAGTATTTTTTCGTATTGAGTTTTTGGTTTAATTTACTTCCCAATTTTACATAAAGTTAATTTAGCAGTTTAAAACCTATTGAAAAAGTCGGGTGTTATCTGTGGTATTGTATAGTGTCACTATAGTGTATAGTGTGCTCCACGAAAGAAGTCCTATGACAAACTATGAAATTATTATGTCGGCTAAAAAAGGTTTTGCCACCTTAATGAAAGTTGCCATCCTGTATGTATGATTTTAACCACAATTTTAACTTATTTTAACGTGATAAAATATGTGGAATTGAACACAAGCTTGAACATAAACACGTAAACTGTAAATATGTAGATTATTCACATTTTACACAGTGCCTTACGATTTTGTCATTATAGTAATCAGCTTCACAATCATTTTGCAATCATTCTAAGATTCTACTTGTGATTCTACCAAATGAAACGTTGTCATACAAAAATTTGCTAATCGTTATTTGGCAAAGTGAAACGTTGGTTGGCAAGTGAAAATCTGGCAAAAAAATTTCGGCGAAAAGGGAGAGAACCGTATAATTGAATTTTACACAAGTTGCTTTCTATTTTACATTTCTTAAAAATAATGTATTTTTTATCTAAGTAATACAAAGCAAGGATTTCATTTCGCCAAGCTTATATTCAAATTCATACGAAACGGAGAATTTTAAAAATTAGTGAGTCTATTCCACAGGTCTATTCTACCATAAAAAGTCAGTGATCATATGAGTCGATACATATCAAACTCCGGTAAGTCCACTCCCCGCCAAAATTGAGATAACAATGGCGCCAATTTTGAATTGTAAAACTAAACCAGTCTGTACTTTTCAAAGTTAGGTAAGTCAATCGTATCTTTATTAAAATAAGGTTTAAAGTTAATTTTTTTTTTCAAACTCCGGTATGTCCATCGACAGTGGTTTATCAAACTCAGGTAAGTCCATTTCGACCAATCACAGCGCAGTATGGCACTAAAATGGCTGCCATTTCTCTCAATTTTGTTGAAGCTAACATGTGTGACCAATGCTTAGAAATCGTTTTAATTGATAAATGATGGAAGAAAACAGTTTTACTATAGAGGTGGTGGTTCTAGACAAAGCAAGGAAAAAAACAATACCAAAAGCTAAAACAGACAAGGCTCAGAAAACAGCTAAAAGATAAATGAAACTGACGCACAGCACACGCACAGTAGTTATTTCCAGCCATGAAGCCCAGGACCGTACTGAGATTTTTTCAACCGTTTTGATTTATTGACCCCTCTCTTTGCCCAGCAGTAGGATGATAAAGGTTAATAATAATAATAATTTGTATCTTTTAATTTACATATTTTATTTTAATGTCCTATACTTACAACGCGACAAACTATCTACCCATTTCCACCACCTCAGTACGTCCCAAAACTGAGTTCTATCAAATCCCTGTAAGTCCATTAGAGATTTTTCAAATTCCTGTAAGTCCAAGACGATGTTTTTCAAAACCCGGTAAGTTTTGCTGGTATTTATCAAACGCCTGTATGTCCAGATTTAAATCTAATTTTGTGGCATAATCATCAAGTAATACATTTCTTTTTCTTCGTAAAAATAATTCTAATGTATTATATTATATCCGTCATAAATTATAAAGCTCCAAACATATTGTTTTTTTAAGTTATTAAAAATACCTCGATTCCCACATTTCTGTTAGAATGGACTTACCGGAGTTTGATATGTATCGACTCATATATGAGTCGATACATATCAAACTCCGGTAAGGCCGCGTTTCCACCTGCAAGAAAACTTCCGCGAGAAGTGTCCGACAGTCTGTCTGACAGCAACTTGCAAGTCTACTTGCAGGTGGAAACGCCGAGTTTACACATGCAAGCTGCTGTCAGACAGACTGTCGGACAGTTCTTGCAGAAGTTTACTTGCAGGTGGAAACGGGGCCTAAGTCCATTCTAACAGAAATGTGGGAATCGAGGTATTTTTAATAACTTAAAAAAACAATATGTTTGGACCTTTATAATTTATGACGGATATAATATAATACATTAGAATAATTTTTACGAAGAAAAAGAAATGTATTACTTGATGATTATGACACAAAATTAGATTTAAATCTGAACATACAGGCGTTTGATATGTACCAGCAAAACTTACCGGGTTTTGAAAAACATCGTCTTGGACTTACAGGAATTTGAAAAATCTCTAATGGACTTACAGGGATTTGATAGAACTCAGTTTTGGGACGTACTGAGGTGGTGGAAATGGGTAGATAGTTCGTCGCGTTGTAAGTATTGGACATTAAAATAAAATATTTAAATTAAAAGATACAAATTATTATTATTATTAACCTTTATCATCCCACTGCTGGGCAAAGAGAGGGGTCAATAAATCAAAACAGTTGAAAAAAATCTCAGTACGGCCCTGGGCTTCATGGCTGGGAATAACTACTGTGCGTGTGCTGTGCGTCTAGTTTCATTTATCTTTTAGCTGTTTTCTGAGCCTTGTCTGTTTTAGCTTTTGGTATTGTTTTTTTCCTTGCTTTGTCTAGAACCACCACCTCTATAGTAAAACTGTTTTCTTCCATTATTTATCAATTAAAACGATTTATAAGCATTGGTCACAAGTGTTAGCTTCAACAAAATTGAGAGAAATGGCAGCCATTTTAGTGCCATACTGCTCTGTGATTGGTCGAAATGGACTTACCGGAGTTTGATAAACCACTGTCGACGGACATACCGGAGTTTGAAAAAAAACATTTACTTTAAACCTTATTTTAATAGAGATGCGATTGACTTACCTAACTTTGAAAAGTACAGACTGGTTTAGTTTTACAATTCAAAATTGGCGCCGTTGTTATCTCAATTTTCGCGGGGAGTGGACTTACCGGAGTTTGATATGTATCGACTCAATATTTTATTATTACATCGTCTCAAACTTTTTGCTCTGTGTAGCGCATGTCGCGTGACGGTCGAACCGTACGATAATTATCGTACAAATACGATAATTTTGTGCCTAAGTTTCACTTTTACCGTGGTTTCATAAAACCACACAACATTTTTTGGGATCAGCGAAATATCTTCAAAGTTACTGTTAAAATTTATGTGTTTATTAGGTGTTTACATTATTATGTGTTTTATTAGGTACCATTTAAAATTTTGCCTATATGTTGCTATTTAAGTCTATTTAATGTGATTTTAAATAGAATAAAATATTTTTATAAAACATTATCCCATCGTTAGATTTTATTTTAATGACATTTAAAAAGATTTTTGTACTTGTAACATTAGTCATAGACAAGTAATGTGGCGTCGCTCGAGCGGATGTTGTTTATGATTTGATGAACGACATTTTCCTTTGGAAACATAGTGTAGACGTAAATTCATTTAATTTTCGTCAATATTAACATCTGAGTTCAGTGAATTGGTGCGTAAATCTACAAAGATTTTAGACTTTTAAAATCCCGAACATAAAAATCATATTAAACGTGTCGTATGAGCGTAATTCAAGAAGTTTTTTTTCTCAGACAATATAGCGGGAAATTGTCGTAGTGACGCGCACAAGCTCTGTTAATTATTATTCTCGTGTAGTCTGGTGTAGTGTCGTGACTATTTGTTATGTGATTATTTAGGCTTTGACAGTGTACATTTGTGATATATTTAGAATTGACAATGTCGGATGAAATGGCGGTGGGAGATAACGCGTCAAGCGAGGAACCTAAAGTGGGGGCTGAAGATGTTGCAGAAGAGGCTCCTGTTGCGGAGCAATCATCAAAACAATCTGCTGAGCCTCCCGCTCCAGAGTCTGGAGATACCGAAGAATCCAATAAAGGTGTGTTGACTTTTCCAAAACATAACCTATTTTTTTGTGTTGACAATATATATTATCCATATAAACTGAATATTCCCTTTCTGTTATTATTTGTTCGAATATAAATGGTAATCCGAAACCATATTTCGTAATTTTAAGACTACATTGATGTATTTGATAGCTTGAAACTATTTTTCTTAGTTCATTTTTTTATGTACACTTGGCACCTTATGTATGAATATCTATTGAGAATCCCAAGTTGCTGTTACATTTTTAAAGTTATGATTGAAGTAATAGCTTATAGTCTATTTATTAAACATTTTATTAACACAGAGCAATCACTAAAGCATAATTTACTTATTAGGTTTGTAGCACATAGTTAGCACATCCATATGTTGGTTATTCTTGTTCTATATTAACACTAGGAATCATCACTATGTGTTTTAACGTTTTAATTTATAGGGTTTTAGTTGTATTTGTTTCTATGTAGTGTTTGCGAGTCTAGCGCTACAGAGCACTAGTTAATATAGTAGTATATAGTATATAAGAACTGTAACTCACATTTATGCAGGAGAGCTATAGAACCTCAACAAATTGGCCTTTATGTTATATGCTTTGTGTCTGTTATCAAGACCCTTGCATATTCATTTGGCGAAGAGAAGATTAACTGTTTTGGCCTCTCAGATTGGTATATTGCTAAGACTTCACCAACATATAAACAATAATATGGAATGTCTTGGGTCTGACATGTGCTTATCAATATATGTGTTATATTTGGAACATATAATCATAAGATATTAAAATATCATTTAGAAGCGAGTTGTCCGCTATTCTGAATCTGTTACTTTGACCTCTAAGTCTTATTCACATTGGCACACTTGATATTCAAGAAGGATGTTATATTTTTGATTGGATGCTGCACTCGCTAATAGTTAATTTTATAATTTGATTGATTAATTTATTATAATAGTACTTTGTTCCTAATAATATAATAATAAGCGAGAATGTGTGCATAATGCATTTGAATTTTTGTTTTCAAATTCATTAATAATTGATGGATTTTTTGGAATTATTTTTTTGAAATATAATTAAATACTATGCACCTGCATGGAAAGAAAAAAAAGCATGTAACAATTGGTTGCAGTACCAATTGTTACATGCTTTTTTTTCTTCAAAAACAACAGAGAAGTAATAGTTTTAAATAAAAGATCCTCATCCCCATTTTAACTAAACATATTTTGTTTTAAAATTCTAATTATTTAAGGTTCAGAAGAGAAATCGGAAGTCAAAGTAAATGACGATGACAAAGATATAATAGATAAAGATGAGAAAGAAGAGGAAGAGGATAAGCGAGGCATTAAACGCAGAGCATCTGCTGCGTTTAGCGACGATGGGGACTTCAAAGGTTTCGAGCAGACGGACAAGAACGACTTGACAGAGTTCAACAAGATAATTGGTGAGTAGCATATGTAATATTGTTAGTTACAGCCTAAAGCTGGTAGAAGTAGTTCGTCATTCTAAAATATTGGTATGTTTCATTGTAAATAAACACTTATATCTAAATTAAATATATTTATAGAATAGTTAGAAAAGGAACTACTCTGACCATAATTATAAGGTATTTATACTATTCCCTTGTTGTGCAAATCTTAAACTGTAATGATTTACATGCACAACAGACGAAGAATGGAAATTTTTAAGAAGATACTCGACAGATGAGGATTTTAAGGGTTTCGATCGCGTTGAAATGAACAACTTGACGGGGTACAATAAAATTTTAGGTAAGGAGAGAACACTTAGCTGCCATAACTTTGCGCCCCTATAATTCCTTTTTACATGCTTGCTATGTCACTTCCTTATTTTTATATAGCATTGTACAACCCCTATATCTAAATGACTAAAATATGTAGTTACAAATACTTATTCTATGTTTAGAACGTTTGGAGACAGAAATTTCGGAAGCAGAGAAGAGTTTTACTCCATTACGAAATATTTCAACATCATTGCAACCAGTGAAAGCTAGTAAAAGACCTCGGCAAGATACAGGTAAGTCACTTTATTATGTTTTGAGATGTTATAGTAAATACAATTGATGTTTAATTGCTACAAAATATTACATCTTGCTTTGAATAAGTACCTTAATTTTGTTGTATTTATATTTCTTGTGAACTTTTTCTTACAGAAATTTTTGATTGTATAAAGTCAGGTCTATTTTTTTTTGTTGTTGTTTGTTGTCTTTGATTTTTTTACAAGTTTGTAAGGTGATAATTTAATTTTATCCTTACAGATAGTTCACGGCCTTCTTCCGCGCTATCATCAAGATCAGATGGTGATGGAGCCGTATCTACTGATGTAAGTATTTATTTAATTGATAATGTGTAGCGAAATATAATTGCAATATTTTATTGTTAACTTCTTTGTGCAAGCAGCATCAGAGGGTAAATGGGAGTAAAGAAGAAATAAAAGTTAGTACTGATTTGTTATTTCAATTTATTACAATATTTAGTTTATTATTTTATTTATTTGTATATGTATTATTGATTTAGTCATCCATTAAAGTTTAATGTGGTAAATATTATGTAGTGTTATATTTTAAACTAGCTGTGCATCGTGGTTTCACCCGCATTGCTCTGCTCCTGTTGGTCTTAGCGTGATCATATAAAGCCTTTAGTTTTCCTCGATAGATGGGTTATCTAACACTGAAAAATTTTTTCAAATCGGACCAGTTCCCTACTTTAGCGTGATCAAACAAACTCTTCAGCATTATAATATTAAGTATGGATTAATATTGGAATTCTATGATTAGTTTTTAGCGTTACAAGAGCAAAATAACATTCTTTCATTTAAAATTTGTGCATGCAGCACCTCAGGATAGAAGCTATAAAGGAGGAAGTTAAAGTTAGTATTTATAAGAATAGTATGTTGGTGTTTATAATAAAACTTATTGTGATATATATTTTTAACTGACTATGAGTATACTTACTTGGAAGATATTGTTGGATAGGTATTTCAATCAGGTTGAGGTTTCCTGTTGTTTACCGTTATGTCGAAATTTAACATTTTTTTAAAGATGTGCGGTAAATCTGTATAAAACTTTAACATATAACTGATAAAACAAAATAATTCTAGTTTAATTTTCGTTAATTTTATTACTGAAAGCGGTATTAAGTATTTTGACATCTATACTAATATTTAAATTAGGTTAGGTTTGTGGCGTTTCTGACGTTTCAGGGGGAAATCACCGGATCTACTTAACTTATCCTTAAAACAATTACCAATCGACAGCCACATTATCTGTGAATTTCATATCATAGGATATATTTTATACCTAGTTGAGGCGATCATCACAGACTATAGGATTGTTTATTTATTTTTTTACACTATTGCACACACATAACAAATACAATCGTTATATTATAATTTGTTTTAATAATAATACAGACTATAGTATCTCTATATTTAATGTATACAGGCGTCATCATCACCGTTGGGCAGGGGCCGCCGCCCCACCACGGAGATGTCGTCGCCGCTGCTGCGCGTGCCGCTGGAGCGCGGCTGGAAGCGCGAGCTGGTGTACCGCGCGGCGCACGACGCGCACTCGCGCCGCAACGCCGACATTTACTACTACTCGCCCAACGGGAAGAAGCTAAGGTCCACTCGTGAGGTGCGTGCTTTTTTTTTATGCTATAGGATAGCAACCGAGCAGACGCGTCGCCTGGTGTTAAGCGATACACGCCGCCCATAAGCATCCACTCCACTGGGAAGTGGATGTGTTGCTATCCTCAAAGGGATTTGGAAGGATTTAGGGAGAAGGGGCGAGGATCGGAATGGGAATGAGGATAGGGAAGTAGGGGCCTCCGGACCCCTCACTCACCGTACGGAACGCGACAGTAAACTGTCACTATGGCGCCGATATTCTGTGAGGGTGTGGTACCTTCCCCGGTGCGAGTGTGGCCCAATTCGTGCCGAAGCATGCTCGACTCCCACTTCTGCTACGTGCTGTGTTTTTTTTTTATGACATAGCAAGCAAAGGAGCAGGTGGGTCACCTGATGCTAAGTGGTCACACTTGTAACACTAGAAGTGTTACTGGACAAATCGTATGTCGTAGTTGTTCGGGAACACCGTTCCAAAGTTTCACTGTACGCGGAAGGAAGTTGCGGGTGAAGCGGACAGTATTGGAGCGCCAATGTTAATGGGATCTATCTATGTATGAATCTGTCTGTGTTGGAGCTGCGCTCCGACCGACCACAGATATGTCGACGTGCCCCGCAGCACTGATATTTACTGCGTTCCAACTCGCGAGGTGGAAGTTACTGGGTTCGGTACAACAACACTCGACCACGGTCTGATGACGGTCTGTGACCGCTGTACGGTATTCAACACTGCTGCTGTGTGTGTCGTTAAACTGTCGTTCAACGCTGCTTTTGCTGTACTTCTTCGTCGGTAAAGAAACTGCGATCTATTCGCGAATTTAAATTATAAAATGAATAAATAAAGTAATGATTATGACTAGATTGATTGATGCTGTAATTCTAAATAAATTAAATTTTCATTGAAACTAAATATAAAATACAACTTATTGTTTATTTGCAGGTATCTGAACATTTGTCTGGAACTGGGCTCACATTAGAAAACTTTTCATTTTTCAAAGAACCTCTCGGAATTGATGATCCCGAAAAAGAAATAATTCGGTAAGTATTTTTTTACATTGACTATTCACGTTTTAATTGTTTAAACTCCATGAAATACATGTATAGCATTCTTTATCATTTTGGTCCTTCGAGCCGGATTCTGAATTATCTAAAAGTTATGAAAGTACTTTTCAATTAGATTTGATGTATTAACAACAATTTCTTACACAGTGACGCAAAACTTATGCGTCGAGTAGAATCACCTGTAGCAGCGCCTACACAGGTAGAAGGGAAACGCACGCCCAAACCGAAACCGCCGAAAGGCGCTAGTCCAGAACCTAATACACCTAAATCACCACCCTCTAAGATTAAGGTAAGAATTTTACTGTTTTTAATTATTGTATGAAGGTAAGATAAGTAGTCAGGTCTATAGTGGCTAGGCAGTGTATAGAACATTACCATTTATTATGTTGTTTGATTGTTCTCTCCCGCTATCTCCGTCAAATATCTAATAATAATTACAATTTTTTTTTATTATTCTATGATTTGTGTCTTGTTCTCTATCTCACAGTCATCCATCAAACTCAAATTCATTAATTATTTCATTAAACTAAACTTTTTGTAGAAGCGTTTTTGAATTGTGAATAATGAATGCTACCGGTCTACCTGCTACTGTAAACCAATGCCAGTTATACCATTGGATGCGCTCTTAAGTGCATGTTCACTTCGAATGAAAAATACACAAAAATACCTACAACATGATTTGCTTGCATTTAATTCTAGACTTTTAATCAATTTCATCATTAATTTTACTTTAGGTAAAATCAATGGGCTCTCGGCTAAATAACAACAGTTCGCCCGCCACACCGCAACCGCCGCCCGCGTCTAAACAACCGCGGCGACAGTCTGCGCAAACGCAACCGACGCAACCGACACAACCGACACAACCGGTGCAACCGCAACCAGCAGCGGCTGATAATAATAATACCGCCGCTTGGAAGAAACCTAGGTATGGAGTGGGGATATTTATGGGGGGGACGTATGTCAGGTTAAGATTTCATGGAAGTGGTTTTTGATTGTGTTATGACCTTAATTGAGTAAATTCTGCTGTGTTTTTTAATTAATGTGGAAGATAATAAAATTCAAACTGGTGCGATTTGAATTTGCACAATATTGTAGAAAATAAAGTTATACAGTCATTTTATAGACATAAAACTTGTAATGAATTCATTTAATCTTAATCTGATGTAAGTTTTTGGAGTTTTCAATAATTAATTAATGTTCAATGTGTTGAATAATTATTGATAACTTAACAGAAAGCAGTTATTTTGTAAGTTAATTGACATTTTATTAAACATACAAATGATATAATCGGCAATAGTTTTTCTGACAAAACTTGTTTTTTGTTTTTTCATTCTGTACATTTTATACACATTTAGTAATGCTTTACCTTTTTTTTACAAATAATTATGTTAGAAAACAAATAAACAACTTTTTGTCAGGGTTTTAAAAATATCTTCTAATTAGTATCAAATGTTAGGCAGGATTTATTCCTAACATTACGGTGGTTCACGGTTCATTATATTACTGTTTATTTGAAATGTATTCACATTTTCGTTTTAAGTGTGTTTACATTTTGTATTGTGAAATATTCGCCGAGCTTTGCGGTTGTGTCGACGTTATTTTATTTCGCGTGAGAATTACATTGGATTGGATATACCGTGATACGTTTTTTTTTTAATAAGTATTCGTATGTTAAAATTTGATTGTTACTCATAATTTTTTGTTCTGAATAGAGGAAATTGCATTTTAAACAGTATGATAAGAATAAACTTTAAAAACTTTCCAAGCATTTAAAAAACACATTTATTACTAAAAATATAATTTCAAACAATCTAGTCCATGATAACTTTAAATTATCAAAAAAATCCGTATCACGTCCTAATTCCATACGCATGTACACGTACTTACACTTACATGTTGTACACGTACATGTTGTACACGTACACGTTTATACACGTACACGTTTATACACGTACACGTTGTACACGTACATGTTGTACATGTACACGTTTATACACGTACATGTTGTACACGTTCGTACACGTACACGTTTGTACACGTACACGTCGACACGTCCGCAAAGCGTCGCGCAGTGAGCAGTGGTGGAGTGTAGTGTGGCCGCAGGACGGCGCCGCCGCCGCTGCACGCGCGACCGCAGACCGCGACCGCTAATAGCCAGGTAATGTATAACATGTTTATTATATTAATAATATTTCTTATTAATTATTATTAGTTATTAAAATTGTAGATGAAAGTCAAGTTATGAAATTACAGAAAATGTTCTTTTTTTATATTGTTTCTATTGATTGTTTTTGGTACAAAATTATTTTTTAAGTTACTTCGATTGCTTGCAATCGATGAAGTTAATACTAGAATGTAAGATAAAGATTAATAAAGCGAGCTAGCAAAATTAATTTTTGTAGTGCGCTAAGTAAATATGGAAATGTCTCACATACATAAATAATTCGAATAAAAGTTTCGAGAGGTGTCAAGAGACACCTAGATGGAACGAAGTTACTAAAATAGCTGACTTGCTTTCTTTGAGAGATAGAGGAAGAGAGAGACAGCTAGAGAAACACGTGTGCACGTGTTTCTCTGTCTGTCGCAAAAAGTGTCATTACAACTTTTCGTGAGAATTTTTTCCGTCTAGCTCCCTTTGACAACGCGCGTTAAGAAACTTCGTTCCAATAATTAACAAAAGATGATAAGAAAAAATAAAATTAACTGTATTATTGAAATGTGTGCTACATTTTTTTATCGATACACATGATAGGTGAGTATAAACGACTATAATATATCACATATTAATCTATAAAACAATGCAGGTGGGTCGCGGTGGCCAGCAGCCGTGCTCACTATCGTGCGGCCGCGCAGTGCCGTCGCTGGCGTGTGCCGCGTGCCTGTGCCTGTACCACCCCGCGTGCCTCGGCCTCACGCACGCACCGCCGCACCCGTTCCACTGCAAGGTGAGGCGTGTGCTCCATAATTACGGCCAAAATGGATTTTAAATACGAAAAAAAAATACATGTGGCACTCGGGGACTGCCGCGGTAAAGCTATTGCATAGCATGCCTTCAAGCCACACCTCCGTGTCTGTCGGAGTGGGGAGCGTGAGGTTTTTCGTTACGCAATTTCTGGATTCGGTCCCCGCGCTCAAGGCCCGCGATAGAAGCTATGCAATAGCTTAAAAAATTTCCTATAAAATTGTTCAAAAAATATTATATTAGAACTAGCTGCGCTTCGCGGTTTCACCCGCGTGACTCTGCTCCTGTTGGTTTTAGCGTGATGATATATATAGCCTATAGCCTTCCTCGATAAATGGGCTATGAAACATTGAAATAATTTTTCAAATAATACCAGTAGTTCCTGATATTAGCGCATTCAAACAAACAAACTCTGCAGATTTATAATATTAGTATAAATAAAAATAATTGTATAGGTGAGTTACAAAAAAAAAAAAAAAAAAATTTGGAGTTAATTGGTTTCATCAACTTCGTACCTAAAGTTAAATTTTTCATATTGCATACTTTGTTTTTTTCTATACTCTAGAACTGCGAAACATCCGCACCGCGTGACCCGCCGCCGTTAATTCTCAAATCTGGTTTGGCATCAAACACTGGGCTGCAAACGCCAACCCCCATCACGCCAACCAACACCAACCAATCGGCCAACATATCCAACATGTCGGGCAATGTATCGGCCAACAAGTCGGCCAACGTGTCGCTCAATACAGTGCCGGTGCCGAGGCGCGTGCTTGTGCCGTCTAAACAGAGGAGCGATAAGCGAGTCCTGTTACGGATGAAGGTAAATTATATTAATTTTCAAACAAATATTGTATATGTACGTAGAAATAAATTATACATAGTTAAAGGACAGTCGCGAACTACGAAGAAATTATATTGTATATTGCATAGAAATGACATCCATCCCATGCGATCGGAATTCATAATTTTTACGCAAGATTCTTATCATAATCTATGTAGCAGGAATCTATGAATGTGAAAAAAAAATAGTTTGTCAAAATGTAAAAAAAATGCATATTTTATAAAATTTATCAGGTTTATTACTTGCGCGCGTAGTTTAATTAATATAATATACCCTTTAAGTACTAGAACAAAGTAACAGATAATAAAACTAATTTCAGATGTCAGGCGGTGCTGACGGGCAGAAAGTGTGGGCCGTGTCTCCCAGCGCCACTGGGGCCAACCAGCATGGTCACAACGTCCCCGTGGCCCCTACAGCCCCTATAGCCCCTGTGGCCCCTATAGCCCCCGTGGCCCCCACAACCCCCGTGGCCCCTATAGCCCCTGTTATACCCGTACCATTACCGAACAGACAGACCTTACCACAATCATTAGCTGTGATAAATGGAAGACGATTTATTGTTGTAGCGAGGGGGCAGCAGAATTGAAAAGAAAGGAAATTAAAGATAGATAGGCTGTATGAATGTCAAATATAATGGGCCATCATCACAATGGGCAGCGTTGGGCAAGTAGAGGCAATCACGATAGTGTAGAGGGCCTAAATGTCTATGATAGGCCGTCATTGTAGATTATTCATAATCGCCGTAATGGCGGCAAACATTGACGATCATTTGTTGGCCCAATACTGCCCATACACATAACAACTTTATAATAATTTTAAACATATTTTAAATATTTTCCATGCAATTGCATTCATGTAGTTTTAATTAATCTCTCGTCAAAAATAGAAGTGCCGGTCGCTATTTTAGTCTTTTTTTCACATTTTATTAAGTATATGTTTGTTTTGATTTTTCTAGTATATTCTTAATATATAAGGGAAGCTATTGAATATGGTCATTATTTGATAGTTGTGGAACAAAATATAGTTCAAAGATATTTAATCGCAAGTTTATGAAGTTAGTTTCAAGTGATTGTTGTTAGCGCACTATGTGTATGTTACTCAGGCAACTTGTATAATAAAAAAGTATCTAATTATGTTGTGTATTTTCATACCTTTTCTAGGAACATACTGAAGTTTGATTTATAAAAGGCATTTTTTTAAATATATTTTGAAATGATATTATCAGAAAATACAGATATTGCTCATAAAAAATAATATAATACAAATTTGGTATGTTTCTAGCCACATTTGCGTCAACATTAATCTATAAGAAATGAGATGGATGAATTATTAAATTATCGATACGTTTTTTATTTAAAGTTGCTGATAATTCATCTGTCTTCATTATGTTATGTTATTTAGGTACTCTCATGGACAAGGTATGTGACATTTCTCATGAAATTGCTTAAATTTAATGAAAAAAATATTTATTTTCAAGGTAAGTCATTAGTTGTAAGAACCGTGAACCACGTAATGTAGTGTATTTAAATAAATTAACCACATTATTGAATGTACCATAAAACTTTATTAAATTTAAATTTGATAAATTATGAAATTACCCTTTAACTTAGTAGGCAAATGTTTGCATCGACTGAATTGAAATTTTGGACGATGTTTGTTTTTTTAATTCCTCTACTTTTGCATTTTAAAATGCTTGGTCACTTATATTTTTTTTATCCTGCTACCAGTCTATAAATTTAACACCTGTATCGATATAAACTTATCTCCAACAAATAATTCTAACAAAAAACTATTCTATGAACATTATACCGCAGAAAAAATATTCAAAACAATAAAAAAATGTATAAAATCACCCACAGAAAAACCTCTTACCTATATAAAAAAAAAAAAAAAAAACAATCTGTCTTACACCAAAAAACTTTAGACAGGGTTTAACTTTAAGCGCGGGTTCTCTTTAATCTGGTTTTGTCGTATTTCACATAGACAATTACTATTAAAGTGACAGATCTTAAGTTTTTAGTTTAAATTGTTTTGTGGTAAGACCAAATATTTCTATCAGTGAAAAGGACCCGAACAAAAAAAAAATATGTTTCCATATAAAAATAATGATTTCTCGCAGTGAGAAGATGTCTCGCGGTCGTGTAGCGAACGGCGCAGCGTCCCCGCCCGCGATCGCGTCTCCGCGTCGACGCGGACGGCCCAAGATCGACGACACGGACTATTTCACCGCGTTCTATAAGCGCGCTCAGGAGAAGAACTATAATGTCGCCGTGCAGGTAATTATTTTATATTGTTAGTTTTGTGCTATGAATAACAGTCAAATAAGATTTAAACTTTTAAACAGCCATATGTTTGTATGCAATCAACTGCTTTAGACTCCATTTTGACCCACTTGAATTGTACAGATGTACTTCACGTTTAAACTTCACTTTCAACTATACTTATAATTACTATTAATTGTTTAATGGTTCTGCTCTTTGAATGCTTAGTTCATTTTTATTCAAGAAAAATAAGCTCCTAACTTTAGTTCCCGTATTACTTGCTTATATTATAACTTTGTATTTTGTACGAATTTCAATAGGATAGTGTAAAATTATGAATTCATTTGATACACATGCGAATAATATATGCGAAAGTGTTAGTTTGTCTTAGCTATAGAAAGTTACATAGATGCCAGCAATATGCGAGAGCTCATTCAAATTATGCACTCGAATTCTTCCATTGAAACTATTAGAAGGAATTGTAATGGGACTTCCTTTAAAGACTTTTAAGGGCATGGCAGTGAAATCAAATAGCTTTTTTTCTTATTAACAAGATTTTATTAATATATTATACTCGATTTTTAACCACTTTTAGCTGACAGATTTTATTCCTTTCCTTAACTTTAACGGTCTTACTAATAAAATGTTACCCATTCGCTATGCAATGGATTAGTTATTGCAATAACCTGTCTTGTTTTTATGATTGACGTTTCATGTGAGCAAGAACAGGACACAGCTATGGTAGAAAATGGTTGAAATTTATACATTGTTTAACTTTTTATTAGTAAGGCCGTAAGTCTATCAAAGACGACAATACGATTGTTTGATGAGTTTATCTTATCCAAGCGTGTTTTTTTTCTTCAAATATTTATTACCAGATTTCCGCCCGCGGCTTCGCCCGCGCTTTCAAAGAAAGACC
Source organism: Colias croceus (assembly GCF_905220415.1). Taxonomy (NCBI): domain Eukaryota; kingdom Metazoa; phylum Arthropoda; class Insecta; order Lepidoptera; family Pieridae; genus Colias; species Colias croceus. The sequence goes on along the minus strand of NC_059558.1, from coordinate 4,964,402 downwards.
CGCATGCTTCCCGTTCCTGTGAGATTTACGGGATAAAACTTATCCTATGTGTTAATCCAAGTTACCCTCTATGTGTGCTTAATTTCATTGTAATCGGTTCAGTAGTAGTTGCTTGAAAGAGTAACAAACATCCGTACATACAATAAATGTGATTGAGCTTGACCGTGCCTTTCATTTCTAATCACAAATCGTAGGAACCTAGAACCCTACACATACATCCATACGCATAAACTTTCGCATTTATAATATTAGTAGGATTTTATCGATAATATTGTGTTGCAGATATTCCAATACGTGTGTATGCGCGAGTTGGCCGGTTGCGCGCGAGTGTGCCGCCTGTGGCAGGGGATGACGGCCGCGCCGCAACTGTGGCGACATGTGCGGATGAAAAATTCACATGTGAGTACCAAAAATAATAGATTATGCTAAGGTTTAAGACCTGAGATCATTGATTGGCGGTGATGTGTATGAAAATGAAATGAAAAATGAAAAATATATTTATTTCATACACAAAATTCATGGGTCCTCCTTGTAAGTTAACAAAAACCTGTGTCAGGCGGACCCGCTCTTCGTTAACCAAAGTGTTATTAGTGGTAGTGTATGATAAAATGGAAAATTTTTACTCACTAAGACATTTTTATTTAATTTTTTTTTCTATTATATGTAAAAAAGGCTAGATAGTTTCTTGATTTTTTTTACTTATAAAATGAAAGTTGCTTTACTCTTAAAATAAAACTTGTAAACTATCCGTTTAAGATATACTTTTTCATTCAAAAAATAGTCAGCAAAATTATTTGCAATTGTTTTCATTCATTTTGATACAACAAAATTATTGAGTACCCTAAATTCATGTATTGTTTTAGGTAAGTGACTGGGGCGGGTTGTGTGCGGCACTAAAGAAGCATTCAACAAAATGGCTAGACCTGCGGAAAATGTTGCTGCCAGCCAACGACACAACATTCTGGGACCAATTCATTGAACACATAGCTACTGTTGATACGCTCGAAAGGTAAAATTTTATACTAACACTTTTATTAACCCTTTTTTTGTAATACGCGCGTGTAATATGTGAGTTTGCGTTTTTACAGTAGCTAAATGCGTTTAAAACTGATTCAGTATCTTAGTTTGTCACATTATTTAATTCCATGATACAGTTTACTTTATCATAAAAGTGCATATTATGTAATCTGTCTGTTTTTTTAAGATTAGTGGAATTAAAAAAAAAATGTTTTTCTTTAAAAAATTTTTATTGATTTCAAATGCTACGTAATCGCGTTTGCGCATACGTCCTCTTTTTCAACAATCACCATGTGAACCAATAGTTATATTCATTTATTTAATTTATTTGCCAACAGATACACATCTTATATTATATTGAAAATATGAAATAATTACATGTTATTTTATTATGTATGTTCGTCAGGCTGGAGCTGTGCCGGTGTCCAGCACGCGTGGTAGAAGCTGTGTGCTCACGGGTCAGTTCACTGCGAGCTCTGTGCGCGCCCGCAATCTGGGACACTTCGCTGGACCCCGAACCGCTCGGGCTACTGTCGCGACTTGAGCTACTGCGCCTTAAGGTATACCCACACGTGTACCTGTAACATAGTATAAAAAAAGAAGTATGACAATCTTCGAATAAAAGTACATCGTGCTATAAAACGCCCGGGAGTTGGTGTACATCTCTCTTTATACTGGAATGAAGTGAAAATATTTAGAGCTAGCGCGCAAGAGCAACTTTTGTCTCCGCAACTATTTTGTCTCTCCCATTAACTCTATGGGGAGTTGCGTCGCTACGTGCGTGCACTTTCTTACTAGCCCATAGAGTTAATGCGGGAGACAAAATAGTTGCGAAGACTTAAGTTGCTCTTGCGCGCTAGCTCTTATTTTGCAAGAAATGTGGAAGATTTACAGATGTTACATAATTCATTGTTCAGCGCAAATCGCCAATTGATTATTGGTATGCAAAAATTAACAATAGAATGTCAATGTCATACTACATAAATACCATTTTTACCATTATAATATATATCAATAATTTTAAACCTTTTTTTAAATTATATGTCAATTATTATTATTAGGTAGGCTTAGGGCGGCCGTACACGGACCGCTCGAGCAGTTAACGGCTGAGCGACGTACACGGACGGCTCGAGCGGTCGGTCGTTGACGGCTCGAGCCGTCGGTTCTTGACTGCTCGAGCCGTCGCTACCAACCGCTCGAGCCGTTGATTTTTTGACTAGTCGCGTCATTGATTTTCAGGGGGATAGGAAGCCGTCGACGGCTCTAGCGCAGTCAACGGCTCGAGCAGTCAGTGTATGCCTCACGACCGCTCGCGAGCCGTCAACGGCACGGTGGAATTTCGTCATGCAGTTGACGGCTTGAAGCGGTCGCGACGGCTCGAGCCGTCACGTGTACGGCGGTGAATGAATGCCTATAGTTCACCGCGCGGTCGCGGCTTCAAGCGGTCGGTCTCAACTGCTTGAAGCGGTCCGTGTACGGCCGCCCTTAGCTTCGCACCTAAATATTTGTTATTGAAGCACAGAATACATAATAGTAGCTAAACGCTACAGAACGGACACTCTCCACCTCCCGCCAAAATTAAACACTTACCTCACCCCGCACGATCAGCCTGAAAATGGTCCGCATTTTTCTGCAAGGACGATACGCAACGAAGATTGACAACATTAATCAAATTGACTTAAACTAATTTTATTATTTTGGATTTGTGATTATCGTTTTTCGTAGAAAATGGTTAGATATTGTGCTGTTTACGGATGTATTTCATCAGAAAAACGCGAATTTTTTTTTACGCTAGTCACAAATGTGCCAACCATAAAGCGTTAACACACACATTTGCAGTCTCTACAGTGTGACTGTCAAAGCGATAATTTTGTACGGAGTGTCCGGGGTGTGATTGAAATGTAACTTTATCGGGGTTGGCAAAAAATTTAGTGTAACATTTTTTCGTTACGCGTGACATTTTTCCGTTACGCGCCATCTTTTTCTTATCCCTACCACACGTGATTCGACGTATTTCTGTAAAGTTGCATAAAGTATATTTAAAATTATTTTTTGAAACATAAGGTCATAAAAAAGTTTCACTTCTTACGTGTGTACACGCACACTTTTTTTATACCACTAAATAGACCGTTAAATCGCCGATGCGCAGCTTGACCGTCAGAGTCCTTTTTACATGACGCGACCTGTATAGCCCCGTGCACGTGCAGCCACGTTGCTGCGCGCTAATATTTTATTAATTAATATATTTGTAATTTTTGTTTGCAGAGTCTAAAAGGATTATCGTTAACGCGCGACCTCACGCCGTTAAGTAATCTACGCCATCTACAGCATTTATCGTTAACGTCAATCAAGGAACTCGGCTGGTGTGCGTGCGAAGTTGTTGGACAATTGGAACAGGTAATTATTTTTGCATGTTTGTATAGAATGGCTTTGAAATTGTTGGCTTTATATACATTTATATATTTGTTGGTTTTATTTTTTTTTTATTTTACAAAAAAAAAAAAATGGATTCCAATCCAACCATTTTTATTTCGTATTAGTTTTTTTTAGTTTGTCAAAAAGTATTATTGTATTTTTTTGCTTTCCTGCGATAACAAAAAAAAATCAATTTATTGTCTGCTGCTTCGTGTCGCCCGTTACCAACTTGTAACATAAAAGTGAAACTTCTTTATCCGTGTTGAGAGTAAAATTTTAATTTTTTGTTAGTGTCATTGCAATACTGTCACGTCACGCCGATTTTGGTATCTTCGAATCTTGTCAAAGAAGTTTTACGTTTGACACGTGTGCTTTTATAAAAAAAAAAAAAAACATTTATTTGTTTCATAACACAGTGTACTACAATATGTTTTGAAGTTTTTTTTAAGCTATTGCATAGCTTCTATCGCGGGCCTCGAGCGCGGGGACCGAATCGAGAAATTCCGTAACGAAAAAACCTCACGCACCCCACTCCGACGGGCGGAGGTGTGGCTTGAAGGCATGCTATGCAATAGCTTTACCGCGGCAGGCCCCGAGTGGCACACGTCGTTTTGTTATAACTGGGACATTGGTATTGTAGCTGGAGTCGCTGGAGCTGGGCGAGTGTTCGTTCGGCGGCGCGTTCGCGGCGGCGCTGGCGCGGCTGGTGCGGCTGCGGCGGCTGCGGCTGGAGCGCGGCGTGCCGCACTGCGCCGCGCCCGCGCTGCTGCAGGCGCTCGCCGGCCTGCCGCGCCTCACGCGCCTCGAGCTCGTCAACTTCGATGTCAAGGTATACTGGTACACTCAATGACCTATTATACTAGTAGACGCGGCATACGCCAACATCATTGCACTAAAAAACAGCGTAATTAATATTTAATACATACCTACTTACTAACGCATTATCACCAATACAGTTGTTCTCTCTTTCACTCTCACGCACGAGACATAATACATGTCTCACTCATGTACTTCGTAATAACAACTGCCGATTAAAATAAAAAAGAACGTCCAGCCACGACGCTGAATGGTGCGTGACTAAGTGAAACTCGGGCACTTAGCTGAGTTTTTTCTTGCCATAATAGAGAGCGGGTAACGTATCTAGCTTTTTTATATATCATAGGGTACACTATACAGTATACAGTACGATTCACGAAAGATGACCACAAATGGCGGCCGTCTGCCCACGTACACTCATGAAGAAAAGACTTTTTGGTTTTGCATAACCAGCATTTACAAGGGGCCATCCATAAAGTACGTCACACTAATTTCATGACTTTTTGAGCACCCCCCCGTCCTTGTCACAGGTGGTCACATTTCTAAGACCCCCCCCCCCTCCCCATGTGACGTCACATGTTTTTCAATATAACATCGAAAAATTTTTAAATTAAAACAGCAGTTCCGAATTTAGTTTTTTTATGAAATCAACATAATATCAAATATTTGAAACAATAACAAAAAAATAAACTAATGAACAAATATAAATTGTCAACAAATCAATTTAAACCGTATTGCCCTAAACTCTAAAGATAGAGTTGGACATATTTTAATATTTTTTAATTTAATTTATATTTCAAATTACGCGATTAGTACCTCTAGATTTTGAAATGTGATGTCACGAAACTTAGGACCCCTCCCACCCCTTGTCACACCATGTCACACTTTGTCGACCCCCTCCCCCCCTCTTTACGTGTGACGTACTTTATGGATGGCCCCCAACATTACACAAATTATTTAACCAACATTAAAATATTTTGTCTTAAGTCTTTTCTTCATGAGTGTACGTGCGCAGACGGCCCTCATTTGTGGTCATGTTTCGTGAATCGTACTGTACTATATAGTATACAGGGTGTCCCACTATTGGTATACTAAACGCGAAGGGACTTGCAGTTTTACATACCCTAATCACGTAAAAAATACTTAATCAACAAAATTACGTCAAAAATTTTTTGTAAAATTTTTCCTGAAAATCCATGTTTTCTTCTCTAGCTTCGCACAGCCAGCAAATACCGCTTTGCTAATGTGAGCATTTTGTTTATGAAAACATAATCTTAAACGATAGCTCACGTGAGGGTGGCAAAGTTGAGCGGGTTGCATGTTATGGGTATACATAGAGTTTTAAAAATTCATCTATTTGAAAAAATCCGTCTGGAACTTTATAAGCATTTTTTACGAACTCAGCGTACGCTAAACTATAACCTCCTTTGAGCTTAGAATACCAACAGTGGGACATCCTGTATACAGTATACAGGGTGTCCCATCGATATTGTAGTCAGCTGAAAGGGACTTGTAGTTTTGCATACACTGATCTCGTAAAAAAATATTTAAACAACAAAATATCGCTGAGATACAGCATTGTGTCTATGAAAATATAATTTTACATCGTAACATCTTGTATGCAGTTATCATAATAATTGCTCACACTGTTAAAATATAATAAAATAATTGTTGTTTTTATTGCAGGTCGGATTCGACGACGCGTTAGCGGAATGTAAAAACATTCAGAGACTACTCATCATACCGACATATGTATCACAATCCGCCACTACCAATAAACAGGTAATTTTGGTCAAATTATCTAACTAATATTGTAAATGTCAAGTGTGTGAGAACGGGTGGATGTATGTATGTTTATTACTCTCTCGCGCAAAAAACTATTGGCCCAATTTGAATGATATTATAATATGTAGAATTTTTCTTGCGAATGGACCGCTGCACAGTTAGTTAATCATTACAATCACTAGTGATATCTAGGCATTATACAATCTCACGTGCGTGTACGCGCAGGTGCTGAGCGGCGTGCTGCGGCTGAAGGACACGCTGACGCACCTGATGTGGGGCGTCACCATCGAGCTGCTGCGCGTCACCGAGCTGTTCATCGACCAGTGCGAGGCGGGCGGCGACGGCGACGCGCCGCGCCCCGACCTCGGCGAGTGCATCCCCGTGCTCAAGCCCGTGCCCGGCTGCCGCCTGCCCGACGACCTGCGCCACGTGGCCGGCCCGCCGCAGGTGAGTGCATCCCCGTGCTCAAGCCCGTGCCCGGCTGCCGCCTGCCCGACGACCTGCGCCACGTGGCCGGCCCGCCGCAGGTGAGTGCATCCCCGTGCTCAAGCCCGTGCCCGGCTGCCGCCTGCCCGACGACCTGCGCCACGTGGCCGGCCCGCCGCAGGTGAGTGCATCCCCGTGCTCAAGCCCGTGCCCGGCTGCCGCCTGCCCGACGACCTGCGCCACGTGGCCGGCCCGCCGCAGGTGAGTGCATCCCCGTGCTCAAGCCCGTGCCCGGCTGCCGCCTGCCCGACGACCTGCGCCACGTGGCCGGCCCGCCGCAGGTGAGTGCATCCCCGTGCTCAAGCCCGTGCCCGGCTGCCGCCTGCCCGACGACCTGCGCCACGTGGCCGGCCCGCCGCAGGTGAGTGCATCCCCGTGCTCAAGCCCGTGCCCGGCTGCCGCCTGCCCGACGACCTGCGCCACGTGGCCGGCCCGCCGCAGGTGAGTGCATCCCCGTGCTCAAGCCCGTGCCCGGCTGCCGCCTGCCCGACGACCTGCGCCACGTGGCCGGCCCGCCGCAGGTGAGTGCATCCCCGTGCTCAAGCCCGTGCCCGGCTGCCGCCTGCCCGACGACCTGCGCCACGTGGCCGGCCCGCCGCAGGTGAGTGCATCCCCGTGCTCAAGCCCGTGCCCGGCTGCCGCCTGCCCGACGACCTGCGCCACGTGGCCGGCCCGCCGCAGGTGAGTGCATCCCCGTGCTCAAGCCCGTGCCCGGCTGCCGCCTGCCCGACGACCTGCGCCACGTGGCCGGCCCGCCGCAGGTGAGTGCATCCCCGTGCTCAAGCCCGTGCCCGGCTGCCGCCTGCCCGACGACCTGCGCCACGTGGCCGGCCCGCCGCAGGTGAGTGCATCCCCGTGCTCAAGCCCGTGCCCGGCTGCCGCCTGCCCGACGACCTGCGCCACGTGGCCGGCCCGCCGCAGGTGAGTCACCCACACGAGTCACGTGACCGGCCCGCCGCAGGTGAGTCACCGGCCCGCCGCCCCACGACCTGCATCACGTGACCGGCCTGCCGCAAAATTTAAAAATTATGTAAAAAACGTATTAGTTCAGAGAGCCTATTACAGCATTATGGAATATATGGAAGATAAAAATTAAAAACCCATGGAGAGTTGTCGCGTAAAAACTACAGGACAGTTCTTTGGCATATTATTATAGTTCAGGATACATCGCCCATTTTTGCAAGTGACTACTATCAAGCTAATTTTCCGTTTGTAGCTTTATTTTGATGAGACGCCCAATAATTTCGTGTACGAAAGTCTCGATTGTGGTAGCTAACAGAGATAACAAGGATAAAAAATTTTGATTTGATGGTTCTCAAATACTTATTACTAACTGAATTTTTTTTTGTTCAATCTCAAGATAATTACCTAAATTATTCGAAAAAATATTTGTCCTACAAAATCTATGGTTTGTTCAAAGAGTCCCCCTTTCCAAAGTGTATCGATAACGAGGTCATCATAAATGATTACTAACAAGCTGATTTTTTTGTTTTCACTTAGTTAATGTTTATATAATTCAACAGACAAATTGTCCTACAAATTGCGTAATAAATATTTGAGAACCATCAAATCAAAAAATTCTATCCTTGTTATCTCTGTTAGCTACCACAATCGAGAGTTTCGTACACGAAATTATTCGGTGTCTCATCAAAATAAAGCTACAAACGGAAAATCAGCTTGATAGTAGTCACTTGCAAAAATGGGCGATGTATCCTGAACTATTATGATAATATACAGTTTCATATTATGTATTTTGTAAAATTAAATTGTAATACTGAAATGATTAAAAAGAGCAACTATGGAGTTTCTTGCCGGTTCTTCTCCATAGATACCGCTTTTCAAATCGGTGATAAATGTTAAAAATATGTAATGACGTTTCAAAAGTGCTTCTCGAAGAGGTCTACTTGAATAAATAAATGTTTAAGTTTGATACGCGACACTTGTGACGTGGCACGTCGGTGCGCGCTGCTGGACTCGCATATATGGCTTAGGTCTTAGGAAAAACATGCAGATTTGCAATTTGGATTTTGGACCTATTAGAGGTGTGCGTTATACGCTAGGTGACTTACGTCACAATACTCACCCAACATGTTTTATACATAAATTGTAATTATGATTGGTCATAAAGTTTTTAAGATACAAAAATCGTCTCAAATAAAAAAATAAAGTGTAAATAACCATTGTTCTGTACTACAAATGTTTTTTTTTTGTTTATTATAACTCCTTTTAATTATTGCATATCAATGAGAAACGATTTATCTTCAATTTTGTTTCCAGGTGGAAATCCTACCAATCCCGACGCTGCAGCGCCTGCTCTCAGCGCAACTGCCGAACACGAAGCTGAAACTCCTGCGCATTCCGTTCCACGCCACGTGGCGGCAGACGTTAGCGGACTTCCAGTAGCACACACATGAGTGTATGAGCGTGTGTGTGTGTGCGTAGTGACGGTGTGGGTTATCATCATTGTCTATGGACGGTTAAGTTGGCTATGGAATACATACATCAAAAAAATATACCAGCCGAATTGATGATAACACCCTTTTTTGAAGTCGGTTAATTAATTGGTTTTATTGGACAAGTTGGACGCAAAATTATGTCTATGGACGTTTGGGATGGCCATAGACAAATTAGAGGCAATATGAGTTAACATACATATTTTAAAATATACTCCAAATGAAGCAATTAAAGGAAAGTCGATCATTTCTAATGTGTTGACAGTTTACCATAGACAAACATTATAAATGATGATAATCCACAAGTCGAGCTAATTAATCGGCTTTTTGGCGGTGAAAGCAAGGACTTAACAGTTGCATACTAAAATATATGGCAATAACATTGAAACATTTGATGTTAATAAAAAATTTCGTTGTATATGTCATATTGAAAAGAAAGCCTGCGCGCATATATTTTTCCTTATTTAAAAATAAAAATATTAAATGAATGTAAAACGTGATATGTAGATTTTAATGATTCTTTTTATAATCATTGTCTTAGATTTTCAAAAGTATAAAGACGTGTCAAATATTTTTAAATAGAGTGATGGATATAAACATATTATTATATTTAATAACGATGACACCAAATATTAAATAGGCTAAAAGTACATGTGAGTTAGATTTCAGTGTCACGCACATATATTATATTAAGGTCTCGTCATACAGTAGTGAGATAATTTTTCACTATGGACAAAGTTACGAAAAGACAGTATAAGGAGCGAAATATTTAAAAGGTTTTGGACTTTATCTACATAATATATCTAGTTCATAATAAGTATAAACAACTATACAATTTACTGCCCCTTTACGGATTTTAGTGCCTTTGTATTATAAATAATTTGCCGCTTAAATATAATATCCTGTTGTGGTAAAAAAATTACATCTCATGACAATTTGTAGGTTTGACGAGCCCTTAATTATCTCGTAGTTTTGCTCAGATGTATTCATGTTACATAGACTAGATGATCCGATAAAAACTGTAGTCTTCAGCTTCATATATTCTAAAATATACAAATATATAAGGTATGTTATATACAGTTGTTGGATAGTCTACACGATGCGGTAAATATATATTTGGATTATGTTGTGCGTTTTATTAATTTCATTCGCTATTTTACGATTATACTCAGAATATGTTACAGTAGAGTAATTTATTTTTTGTAGAAGTCACGAAAATTTTGCCTTGCACATTTTTCTGGTAATGTGAATACATAATAGTCGTCGTGTAGGCTAAACAGAATTCACAAGTAACTCCGGAGTGTTCGCTAGTATAAAGAGATTTATAGCGAAAAATTTTATTTTTAATAGTTCTTCGATACAATGACGCAATGAAATATTATATTAGAATAATAAGATTGTAAATAATGATGTATCGATTAGTGCCTATAGCGGGAACTCTTCTTTATTTCATGGGCGTAATTTTGTGCATTACTTTAAATATTGAAACTTTTATTTTTCGCGACTGATTTTTTGGGGACAGTTAAAAATTATGAACGCATTATTGTATTTGTAATATATATTTTTTGTTTCTTTTCTCTCTTGTAACATTTGTTATATTCGTGACTCCACTATACTAAATTGCGACTATTACTATTAAATGACATTGTACTAGTATATATAATTATTTAATTTTAAATTATTCGAGCATTCTTTTTCCTTTAAAGCCTGGCTTTTATAACTTAGACAAGAGTCTATTGTTAATAATCTCCTTACAAGATGTTTTGTGTATTTTTATGTTTAGTTTTAAAGTGGAGCTTCGACATGGCGTTTGTAAAAATTGTGCATAAAATGTCGTCGGAGCGTTATCATGATTAGGTTAATTATATAATAGTTAATACTTTGATAGTAAGTATTGGCGACGCAATAAATTGTTGCCGTGTAAATATGTGTTTTATTTTCTTCCCTTTCTCTGTTTTTATTCCAATCATTTCATAATCATTCTGTAACTTAGCTATATTAAATTTATAAAGGGTAGTATTTCAACGAGTGAGTGTAAATTTAAGTTTTAGGTGACAAAATAATGAATAGGGTTACAGAATTACTAAGCGAGTGACTAAATGTAGGTACGCTACGAAAAATCAACAGAACATCGACTAACAAACATTGAGTTACTTTCCATACAAAATGAGAGCTTTTATTTACTTATAGAATCACTTTGTTGTTTGTATACCTTTAAGCTGTAATGAAATCAAATTTCTAATTCAACGTAATCAGAAGATACAGCCGTAAATGCTGAAAATTTTCGCAAATTTCGAGATTCGCACATCATTCGCAAGGGAACCATATCTCAAAACCTACAGGGTACTTTCCCTAAACTCAGAATCTTTTAACTTAATATAAAAAAATATCTTTAATAATTTTAAAGCTTGTCTGTCTGTGGTCTTATCTGTCTACCAAGACACTTTTTCTAAGGAACACGTTACGTGGAGGTATCAAGCTGAAATTTATATCAAATGCTCAAATCTACGATCACTTTAAGCTGTGACAAACTTATAAACCAATGCAATCAATAGATACCTACAGCCGTTTATGCTGAAAATTATCTCGACATTCGCACGGTAAACAAAATTTACATGGTACTTCCCGTGAACATAGTTTTGAAATTTGGCAAGCAATGTCTTATAATGGTCTCAAGAATGGTCTTATAGTAAAGATAGATTAAGGAAAAATTGCTAAAACCATTGGATTTAGAATAGGTATGAATTGTACACAGAATTTGGGACAGTTTAAAGATTTGGGTTTTTAGTTTTTAAAAAATGCTCTGTTCTCTCTAGTATAATATCTATTTTGTATGGTTCACACGGCATTCATCGGTGTGAACCAAGTAAACGCATGTTTTTAAATGCCGTCACAATCGTATTCGGTATTTTACCGTGTGGCTTAATCATTGCAGTCGCAAAATGATGAGTTTTGATTTTTGGATTGATTGTTGGATGTAGAGTTTTACCCGTTTGGGTTTTTTACCTTATTTTCAAACCGAATGCACATGACAACACATATTAAAACCCTGCAAAAATTGGATCTGGCGTGTCTCCGTGTGAACATAGCGTAATAATACGACGAATGATCCATATTCTGTTACAAGAAATTACTGATTTAGTTACGAGCAAATAATGTACGTAGGACGCGTGACGGTTTAAACTTTTGAATCTTGACCGTTTCTTGGTGAAATTTGATTACACATCCCTATGACGAGAATAACAAGGTTTTATAGGTTATGCTATATTTGTATTTTAAGGGAATTTCTTAAAATAAAATGAAAAACAAGTATAGTATAAATATCATTTATTTCTATAAATATATAACCATTAAAAATACATGCATTACTCTTAACCTATAGGTAATCATAATAGTCTTTTACACATGTATCAAATGGACATATTTCAGTTATAACATTAATATTAAAAAAACTTGTGTTAGACTTTATAACATTATCTAAGCGCACTTTTTATCATATTCTTTTCTTGTTTCTTATACAATGAAAGATCTGAGTCAACATTTAATCAAACTAAATAAAGATACAGAAATACTTCACATTTCAGAAGTTCTTGTTTTACTAAAACATAAGTATTCACTATTACGATACTACAATTTTTTTTTTATTGTCACAGAAGTGCTTTTTTTATAAGCCACATTTATGTAGTACATAGTAATAGGTACATGGAGATATAAGACAATGGTATGTAAACGCCTAATTTATGTACTATAATGTTGGAATTATGTACTTTAATGATCGAAATAATAAATACATAATAAAAATTTTGAGACGTTACAATAATTACAAAACCCAAAAATTATGAATGTTGTGACTGAATCATCAAAACAAATTTGGAGCAAGTTGTGACAAATTTTACAAAACTCGTTGCTGTTTTGACAATTTACAAATTTTAAACTTAAATCTATTTAAAATTCCAATTAGGTTTTGTTTTGAACATATAATTATATCCAAATAAAAAAATAAATAATTATATTTATTGACAGAAAATAAATTATACAATATTTCGATATTCTTAAAAAAACAGAGTAAGTGTTATTTACTTTCCTGACAATCAATCATAACTTTTATTTGCTTAAAGGTATGTACTAATTCTATTCCGTAAAAACGCCGCGTTTAACCGCTGCGTGACAACGCTACGATTATGCGCCACGTGTAAACACGACACAAAAACGCAGCGTTCAAACACCGCGAGAAAACGCTCCATATAAACGCCGCGTTTAACTCACCACGAGGAAACGTCGCGTTTAACCGCCGCGTGTGATTGTAGCATTTAAACCCTGGTTGTGTGTGATTATAGCGAGTACATGTCGTATTCAAACAGCGCGTTTATTAGCCACATTTGACCACACACCACGCTTTCACACCGCGTTCAATGACTTCATCACACAGCGTTTATCCACGTCAACACACAGCGTTCACCCGCCGCGTTTACACGCCGCGTTTTCCTTCACATTTAGTTAGTATGAGCATCAGGGTGTCTCTCCAACAACATGGCGACTCCTTGCCCACCAGCAGCACATGCTGAGATCAAACCAATTTGACCGTCTTCCTTGACCAATCTGTGTGCTGTGTGCATTGCTAGCCTTACCTGTAAAAATTGATATGATTAATAAATTGTTTGTTTGTTAATTTGTTTTTTATTTCATATACCCAGATATCCTTTGATTATATTTTTTATTATATGGCAAAATAAGAGCTTTTCATCCTAAGCATATTATTATTAAAATAATTTGTCTTTGCTTAAATCGGCTGATTTAATGATATATCTATATATAATATATCTATATATAATATGTCTATATATATAAATAGTATCGATATATAATAATAGTATCCCACTACTATTATAAAGGCGAAAGTTTGTAAGTATGGATGTATAGATGTTTGTTACTCTTTCACGCAAATACTACTGAACCGATTGCAATGAAATTTAGCACACTTATAGAGGGTAACTTGGATTAACACATAGGATAGGTTTTATCTCGGAAATCCCACGGGAACGGGAACTATGCGGGTTTTTCTATGAAAACGCGGGCGAAGCCGCGGGCGGAAGCTAGTCTTAATATAATTAAATGTGCAGTTCTAGGCCTTATAAATTGTACTGTGCAAAATGGACGAATATAAACTCAGTTTGACATTGTTTATTGAAAAAATATATGTATTGACCTCGTCATTAACCTCTTAGAGAATCATTATAATAACAGGCATTAAATATGTTCATTTAAATTAGTTTAAGAATTTTCGTTTATCCATTGTTGATTAATCTTTGCGTAGTAAAATAAACAAATAATTTGTTTTTTTTTAATACACAGCCGATAAACTTAACGAAACACAGACAAACCAAGAAATAAAAACAAATATCTTACTCCGGTAGCTGCGAAGGGATGTCCAATAGAGAGGGAGCCGCCCCACTTGTTCCATTTGTTCAGGTCCGGCACTCCAACCTGCATTATAACATTTATTTTATATCCTTAATTAAATTATAATAAAATACATGGTTCTAATAACAAGATTTTAGTTGAACTGGATATTTTGATTTTATGGCATTGAAATGCTTTATTAACCGACTTCAAAAAAAAGGAGGAGGTTATCAATTCGGCCGGTATATTTTTTTTTTTATTTTTTTTTATGTATGTACACCGATTACTCCGAGGTTTCTGAACCGATTTACGTGATTCTGTTTTTGTTCGATGCGGGATGGTGTCGAATTGGTCCCATAAAAATTTTATTCGGATAGGCCCAGTAGTTTTTATTTTATGAGCATTTTTGTCTGTAGGTATTTGTAAATTTTGCAAGTGCAAGTTTGAAGTCGGTTGTTTTTAACGCAGTTATCACTTGTAAGATAAATTTTTAAACAATAGAAAAAATTCGATCACGATACGGAATTCGAACCCGCGTTCGATACCATTAAATTCCACCAAATTTAAGTTGTTTCATTTGATATTAAGTTATATAGAATACAATTAATGCTTTATAAATGAATTTTTTTTTTAAGAATAGAAAAACTTCGATCACGGTAAGCTAAACGTTGACCCGGAAAGGCAGAATGATGCAGGTTCGAATCCCGCCTCGCGGTCGAATTTTTTCTATTGTTAAAGTAATTCTCATTTTATTTGTTTACCAATATAAAAAAAAGTTATCTTAAATTACAGAACATGATTATTGTAATATTATGTACATTAAAATTTATAGAGATTAATACTTAAATAGACGTCAATCGATTAAAAGATTTTTATGAAAATGATAACGGACGTAATTATTGTAATATAATGTAAAGTACGGCCAACGAGAAGCGATACTAAATGTAAACAAAACACTTGCAAGGTCATTGGAAATTGCAGGGGTGCGTAACTTTTTGAAAGTTGGATTTATATAGTTTTAAAAAATATCCGGCAAATTGTAATAATACCAAAAAGTATAGTCTATTTTTATAACTTTTATCATAATTTGAATTATTGTATAATGTAAATTTAAATTAAATAACGCGAATAATAATAATTTTATGAATCATAAAATATAATAAGAATAATAAAATTGCCGCCCGAATGTTGGCGAATCCGTCTTGACGTTGTTATGTTTTTGCCGGGAGAACGAGACATTACGACAAAGGCACAAGATGGAAAGAGATAGATATTAGATTGTCAACGCCACAGTTGTTTTTTAGGTGAATGACCGTTTGTATCTCTTCTCGTTGGCTTTACTTTACATAAAAATTTATAGCGATTCAAAGATTTTTATAAAAATATCGATTTCAGTCACGTTATTTAAGTGTCACATACAATAATTATAAGTTAAAATGAGTATCATACTTTAGTGTTCCTGCCGAGATAGTTTTGTGCGAACCAGTCCGAGTCCATCGCCTTCAGGTTGGCCAAGATTTGACCCTAAAATATGAAAATATTATATTCTATTCAATAACTTGAATCTATATCTATCTAATATCAAATCACTCAATAAAATCAATCACTCAAAGGTGACTTATATAGTGATCTATCAACGCACAGCCCAAACCACTGGACGTATCGGGCTGAAATTTGGCATGCAGGTAGATGTCATAACGTAGGCGTCCCCTAAGAAAGGATTTCCCGAAATTTTTGCGGGAACGGGGAAAAACGGGGATGCACGTACAAAGTCGTGGGCGGAAGCTAGTATATTATTAATATTATAAATGCGAAAGTTTGTATGGATGTATGGATGTTTCTCTTTCTCTTTCACGTAAAAACTACTGAACCGATTACAATGAAATTTAGCACACATATAGAGGGTAACTTGGATTAACACATAGGATAGTTTTTATCCCGGAAATCCCACGGGAACGGGAACTATGCGGGTTTTCCTTTGCAAACGCGGGCGAAGCCGCGGGCGGATCATTGCAATCGCCGCGCGCGACGACGCAAACATTGCGATCGCAGCGCGCGGCGACGCGAACGTTGCGATCGCCGCGCGCCGTGACGCGAACGTTGCGATCGCAGCGCGCGGCGACGCAAACATTGCGATCGCCGCGCGCGGCGACGCGAACGTTGCGATCGCAGCGCGCGGCGACGCAAACATTGCGATCGCAGCGCGCGGCGACGCGAACGTTGCGATCGCAGCGCGCGGCGACGCGAACGTTGCGATCGCCGCGCGCCGTGACGCGAACGTTGCGATCGCAGCGCGCGGCGACGCAAACATTGCGATCGCCGCGCGCGGCGACGCGAACGTTGCGATCGCAGCGCGCGGCGACGCAAACATTGCGATCGCAGCGCGCGGCGACGCGAACGTTGCGATCGCCGCGCGCCGTGACGCGAACGTTGCGATCGCAGCGCGCGGCGACGCAAACATTGCGATCGCCGCGCGCGGCGACGCGAACGTTGCGATCGCAGCGCGCGGCGACGCAAACATTGCGATCGCCGCGCGCGACGACGCAAACATTGCGATCGCCGCGCGCGGCGACGCGAACGTTGCGATCGCAGCGCGCGGCGACGCAAACATTGCGATCGCAGCGCGCGGCGACGCGAACGTTGCGATCGCCGCGCGCCGTGACGCGAACGTTGCGATCGCAGCGCGCGGCGACGCAAACATTGCGATCGCCGCGCGCGGCGACGCGAACGTTGCGATCGCAGCGCGCGGCGACGCAAACATTGCGATCGCCGCGCGCGACGACGCAAACATTGCGATCGCCGCGCGCGGCGACGCGAACGTTGCGATCGCAGCGCGCGGCGACGCAAACATTGCGATCGCCGCGCGCGGCGACGCGAACATTGCGATCACAGCGCGCAGCGACGCGAACATTGCCATCGCCGCGCGCGGCGACGCGAACGTTGCGATCGCCGCGCGCGGCGACGCGAACATTGCGATCGCCGCGCGCGGCGACGCGAACATTGCCATCGCCGCGCGCGGCGACGCGAACGTTGCGATCGCCGCGCGCGGCGACGCGAACATTGACATCGCCGCGCGCGGCGACGCGAACATTACCATCGCCGCGCGCGGCGACGCGAACGTTGCGATCGCAGCGCGCGACGACGCAAACATTGCGATCGCCGCGCGCGGCGACGCGAACGTTGCGATCGCCGCGCGCGACGACGCAAACATTGCGATCGCCGCGCGCGGCGACGCGAACATTGCCATCGCCGCGCGCGGCGACGCGAACATTGACATCGCATCGTTTTTGAGACCGCATCAAAGGAGCTTCAGTCGTTCGCTCGCGCGCCGTGTGGACGGTTTGTAGTTTTAGTGATTCGGCTCGCGCGGCGTATACGTAAAAACGGACAACGAAAAGTGCCGTTTACTAATACAATTGTATGGCGCTAATGAATTTTTGTGGAACAGCAAATCCTCCCAATACCACAATAAATCGCTGAGGTATGTATGATGCGTGGGTAGAAATTAGTAAGAAAATGGATATATACCTATTCCTGACTTGAAAAAGAAAATTCTACACTTTTGGCGTCCAACAGAAGAGATGTTCGTGATGGATCGCCTGCCGCGCGCGGCAACTACATTCAACTTATAACATATTGGCTCGCGCGGCAAATGAACGTCAACTCTGGTCGAACATTGGCTCGCGCGGCTGCCGCGCTTAATTTATATGGCTATGGTTTTCACGCATAAACTACTGAACCGATTACAATGAAATTTAGCACACATATTGAGGGTAACTTGGATTAACACATAGGATAGGTTTTATCCCGGAAATCCCACGGGAACGAGAACTATGCGGGTTTTCCTTTACGGGCGGGCTTTGCGGGCGAAGACGCGGGCGAAATGCTAGCTTAATATATTTTATTTTAATCTATGAGAAATCTATACAGGTATAAGAAATATTCTTACAGCGAAAGCTTCATGAATCTCCCATGTGTCAATATCGCTAAGCTGCAGACCGGCTTTCTCCAAGATCTTAGGAATTCCGTATGCAGGTCCTAGCAAAAGTTGGTCCACGGGGTCCTGTGGAAAATTTATTATAATTATTTAATATACTACCTATTGATTTTATTAGGGTAATATGAAATGGTAGGTATTCTAGCAGTGTATTAAAAGATTGCATTTTTTGTAATTTAAATCTTAAAATATAATACAATCATATACAGGATTCCTACTAATATTATAAATGCGAAAGTAACTCTTGTCTGTCTGTCTGTTACACTTTCCCACTTAAACTTCTCAACCGATTTTGGTGAAATTTGGCACAGACAATCTCTAGTCCCTGAGAAAGAACATAGGCTACCTATTATTGCGAAATATGTACCACGGTCGAAGCCGGTGCGGAACGCTAGTGATAAATAAAAAAAATACAAACATACTATGTTAAAACCACTATGTTTTTTGTAATTAACAAAATTTAAATACAGTAGCTTTGTAGCAAATTAATCCAATTAATTACTTTAGATAATTTGGAAAACGACTGGAAATTACAAAAACATAAATGTTGAAACAATGTGACATTAAACTAATTAATTACATACACAAATAGAGCGTGTGTGCCCAGCACACGTGTCAGAAGTGAAACTTCTTTGGCAACATTCAGAGATACCAAAATCGTCGCCTAACTCCATGACGTTACGGTATTGCCATGACGCGACCTTCAAATTGTACTTTCAACGCGCCTAAAAAAGTTTCACTTCAAAAATAAAAGTTTACCTACACATTACCTGAGCTACATAAGTGAAGTCCCTGACGTAGGCCTTCGGTTTAAGTCCCAGTTCCTTGGCTTTGGCCTCCGACATTATCAGACAAGCTGACGCACCGTCAGTCTGTTAATAGAATAAATTTTAGTTAATAATATATTGTACTTATAAATAATAACTTAATTAATGCTGTCAAATAAAAAATTAAATCTATACTTCCATACTAATATTATAAATGCGAAAGTAACTCTGTCTGTTACTCAATCCCGCCTTAACTACTGAACCAATTTGCATGAAATTTGGTATAGAGATATTTTGATACCCGAGAAAAGACATAGGCTACACTTTACCCCGGGACATAGGATAGGTTTTATCCCGGAAATCCCACGGGAGCGGGAGCTATGCGGGTTTTTCTTTGACTGCGCGGGCGAAGCTGCGGGTGGAAAGCTAGTATATTATAAAGCTGAAGAGTTTGATCGTTTGTTTGTTCGAACGCGCTAATCTCGGGAACTACTGGTCCGATTTGAAAAATTCTTTCGATGTTAGATAGCTCATTTATCGTGGAAGGCTATATAATCACGCTACGACCAACGGGAGAGGAGTCACGGGGGTGAAATGTGCGGAGCAGCTAGTGCACATATAAATATTTGTATGACAATTCTGACCAATAAATTTTTCATTTTCATTTCAAATTCAATAAATATTTATAATTTAAGGCACTAGATTTTTTGTAATTTGGATGAATATATTCATAAAATCCTTTCAAAAGTAATAATTAATTATTTATGTATACAGGGTGTCCCACTATTGGTATACTAAGCACGAAGGGACTTGTAGTTTTGCATACACTGATCACGTAAAAAATACTTAAACAACAAAATTACGTCAAAATTGTTTTCCTGAAAATCCATGTTTTCTTCTCTAGCTTCGCGCAGCCGCCAATGTGACGCCGCCGCTTCGCTAATGTGAGCATTTTGTCTATAAAAACATAATCTTAAACAATAGCTCACGTGCTGGTGGTAAAGTTGGGCGGGTTGCATGTTATGACGTTCACAAAGAGTTTTAAGAATTCATCTATTTGAAAAAAAATGCGTCTGGAATTTTATAAGTATTTTTTACGAACTCAGCGTATGCAAAACTATAACCTCCTTTGAGCTTAGTATACCAACAGTGGAACACCCTGTATATTAGCTTATTAGCTTGCACATTACAAAATGTTTTTAACAAAGATCGTTCGACATTACTGCCCATTTATGCACTAGAATAGTTATTTACCCAGTTAGTACGAATAATGGCAAATAATACATACCAAGAAAGATGAATTAGCAGCAGTGACAGTACCATGGGGTTTAACGAACGCGGGCTTGAGCTTAGCCAGTTGTTCCGGTGTGGACACACGGATACCATTGTCTTTCTCCACCGCACCGTCCTTGCTTTCCACTGGGAATTCATAAATAATAATTATGTATTAAGTTGAATAAAATAATATTCCAGAACCCTGATCCCTTACTAAGCTTTTGCTTGTGTTAGGGAAACCTAATACTACTTGTCTGTAAAGAAAATCGATCAGTGAAACAGATGTATAATGCATCTGCCCCTTAACACACTAGGCCCTAGGGGACATGGGACTTCACATGGAAACAAGATGGCTGATAAACATACAGATATAATTTTAAATATATACTTATATAGATATTGGTATTTTAATTTTATACTATTCAAATGCTTTATAAATATATTTTTTTAAAGAATATACAAAAAAATCGATAGTCGCCTCGGTAAAGCAGAAAACGCGGGTTCGAATCCCGCCTCGAGATCGAGTTTTTTCTATTCTTTAGTTTGTAATAGTTATAATTAATTAATACTTTGTGAACAGTTATGGATTATGAGCGAATGACAAAAATATTCATTTAAAAGCAGATTAGGAAAAAACAGTTAAAATTATAAAGTAAGTATAAAAAGAAGAAAGAATATTTTATGTTATTTGTGGTTCAATTTTTATATAAATGAGCAGAATTTGGCAGATATATAAAAAAAGCAAAATATTAATCATGATATTGCGAAGTAAATAAGAAATTTAATTTTGGAACTACATAAACTCAAAAACTCAAACTCAAACATTAATTTATTCAATTAGACTACTATTTAGTAGCACTTTCGAATCGTCATTACATAATTATTTTAACATTTACCACCGATTCGGAAAGCAGTATCTATGGAGAAGAATCGGCAAGAAACTCCATAGTTGCTCCATATAAACATTACCTATCTATTAAGATGTATAAATATTGAAAAGGGGTCAAAATAACTAACCATGTATTGTAAAATAATAACACTCACCTTTAACAGGTATCAAATCAGTGAAATATCCCTTATCCTGCGCCTCTTTAGCCAATGTATGCGATCGCAGCGCATATTCATCTTGTTCCGCGCGCGTCGCCCCAAACGCGGCCGCGAGCCGGTCCGCGCTGTGGCCCATCGTCTCGCCCGATGAGAACTCCGCTACGGCGGGAAGCTGCATACAAGTAGGTAACAGATTTTTTTTTTAATAGTGTCAATTGTTTTTTTTATGACAATGACGTTTGGAAACTTTTTTTTTAAATGCTGTTACTGGCATGTGAAACCGGGTAAAGTTTTTTTTAATTTTACTGGCAGCTAAGATTTGCAAAATTTTTACAAGAGGAAGTTTTAAATTTGGAATGTGGAAAGTTATTTTTTAATTATTTAAAATATAACTTCTACATATTATTATACATTACATCTCTGGTATTTAAAAAGAAAAAAAGTTTATTGACACAAAATTGTAGCGACGTCAGTTCTTCAATTCAGAAATTGTTTATTATGTTTAGAATGGTTTATCAGTAAAATGAAATCTTAAAATTATTTGTATTGGTCATTATTATTATTATTATGTAATCATAATTTAAAAAAGTTAAGCAAATGTGCAGTTCTAACAAAACGAAATATCATGTTATTCTATGTCGTCGTTACTAGGTTACGTTGTTGAATTTTGTTGAACTGTCAAATGTTGCCTATTAAAATGGCTCTACTATAGCTGTCCCGGCAAACGTTGTTCTGCCACTCTTATCACTTAGGGTTATGAAAAATAGATATTAGCCGATTCTCAGACCTACCCGATATGCACATAAAATTTCATGAGAATCAGTCAGCCTTTTTGGAGGAGTATGGTAACTAACATTGTGACAGGGGAATTTTATATAATAGATAAAGGTAATTGTATTGGCATGTAAATTTAAAATTTATTGTGTTAATATAATATGTATAAAAAATCTAAATATGTAAAATCTATATTGTATGTGTTTTAGATTTCATACATAAATGTGCTTGTTTTTTGTTAGATTACAAAATAAACTACAGATGAAGCATGACAACCGCCCGTCGCCCTTGTCAAAGAAAATACGAAATCAAAAGCAAATACGTCGCTGCGCCAGTGCTATAGCGCATATAGTGTCATGCAATACGTCAAAAAGGGTTTGCAATTTTAGTAAAAAAATGCTGTCTTGTGATAATAAAACGCTGTAAAATTTGTTCCCGAAAACAAAAAAAAAGATAAAACATCGTTTCACAGGTTTTCTGTAGATTATTTGGCTGATTTATTTCTTTATACGAACAATAATTTTACAGATATGAAGGAATACAAAACTTCAACGTATGTTGCCAGTATTTTGAAAATGAATTTGCCATTTTTATTGGTAAAACGGTAAAATGGTTAAAAGATCTTCAGGGTAATGCTGTTGGATTTTTCGATCGTGAATGTGATTATTTGTATAGTGCCATATAGGTTCATGATCATTATTAGATTATTTTAATAAGCAAATTACATTATTTTGTTACTTTTATAAAGCTTAAAAACGTCATAGTAGTCATTTAATTTATGTGAACTCCATGATGTATATGATGAAAATAAAATGTCCCGTATTCTCGACTAAAAACTACCGCTATTCGCATTCATATATTTTGAAAAATAAAAAATAATATAGATAATTATTATTAAGCATTGTAAGGACATGGAACATAGAAAATTATTAGATAATATGTATAACAAAATTATATCAATATTATGTGATTCCGCTATTAGTAGTAGTGATGACCATAGGCATACCTGTAGGAGAAAAAGAGTTGTGGGGTGGAACCGACATGTGGCTCCAGCATATAGGAAGGCTAGGTCTGCTTTGCAAATCTGGTTAGACATGGGTCAACCACAATTTGGTAGAATATATGATGAAATGCGTGAAACCAAACGCATATTTAAATCACGTTTAAGATGGTATCAAAATAATGAAGAAAAAATCAAAATGGATATTTTAGCAACACATAATACTAACAAAGATTTTCATAGTTTTTGGAAGGTAATAAATAAGTTAAGTGCAAAGCCAAGCCTTCCTGCTTCTATTGAAGGTTGTAGTGATCCACATGAAATTGCCCATATCTTTAAATGTCATTTTTCTGTAAAACCTTTGCAAGTGGCGTCATGTGAAGAGGTGTGGGATGCTGAGACCTCCGATGATATTACTATACGGTTCACTGATAAAGATATTCAAAATATAATAAACTGCATAACTCGGGGGAAATCACCTGGTCACGATGGTCTCAGCATCGAGCATCTGCGCTATGCTGGACCCCACATGTCGCGTGTACTTGCTTTACTGTTCAATTTATGTATCAGTCATTCTTACCTGCCTTATGACATGATGAAGACAGTAGTTGTACCAATTGTAAAAAATAAAACTGGTGATATCACAGATAAAGGCAATTACCGACCCATTTCACTGGCTACGGTGATTGCAAAGGTGTTTGATGGAATGCTTGAACCGCTTTTAAAAAAATCTATAAATCTACATGATAACCAGTTCGGTTTCCGAGCCGGACTAGGAACTGAAAATGCTGTCTTGTGCCTGAAACATGTTATCAATTACTATACATCAAAGCGAACTCCAATCTATGCCTGCTTTCTGGACCTGTCTAAGGCATTTGACCGGGTTTCATATGAGGTCTTATGGAGGAAACTTAGAGATTACCACTTGTCTCCTGAATTAATCAGGATTTTACAGTTTTGGTATGGTAACCAGGCCAATACAGTTCGTTGGGCTGGTGTTCATTCGGACACATTTAAACTTGAATGTGGGGTAAGACAAGGAGGGTTGACTTCTCCAACACTCTTTAACTTGTACATTAATGCACTTATTGTTGAACTAAGCAATACTCATATTGGGTGTCATATTGATGACACTTGTGTCAATAATATTAGCTATGCAGATGACATGGTCTTATTGAGCGCGTCAGCATGTGGGCTCCGTAAGTTGATTACTATATGTGAAAGGTATGCCGATGGTCATGGCTTGCTCTATAACGCATGTAAAAGTGAGGTTATGGTTTTCGAGGCAGGCCGGAAATCACCCCGGTCAATGCCTCCAATCACCCTGAATGGGCTTGTTTTAAAAAGAGTCAATGAATATAAATATCTTGGCCATATACTGACATCTGACTTGAAGGATAATGCTGACATAGAGAGGGAGCGTAGAGCGTTGTCGGTCCGTGAGAACATGGTGGCCAGGAGGTTTGCTCGTTGTTCCACTGAGGTGAAAATAACACTATTCAGAGCATATTGCTCTAATTTCTACACGTGCAGCCTCTGGTATAACTATGGTCGTCGGGCATACAATGCTCTACGTATTCAATATAACAACGCATTCAGAGCGCTGATGGGACTGCCTCGCCACTGTAGCGCATCAGGGATGTTTGCTGAAGCTCGAGTAGATTGCTTTTATAGTTTAATACGGAAGAGATGCACATCTCTGGTGCGCCGGGTGCGGGGCAGTACCAATAGCGCTCTTAAAATGATCGCAGACAGATTTGATTGTGTGTACTTGCACCATTGCGAGCAAGTACACACATCCTATATCAATAAAAATAAAATGACATATAGATGGTAAATTGTAAATTGTAAAATGATAATATTTAAATAATTAATGTAATGTACTAACATAGTAATTAAGAAATTACTAACAAGTGGACCTATGTTGTTCTATTAATAAATAAATAAATTAATAATAATTATAGTTAATATTGAAACTTTTTTTATGTAAATTATTTAATTAAAAATTGAATACAATTATTTTGTCCATATATAACTTTAGTAGGCAGGTACTTTATGTAATAAAAGAATTTTTACAGTATTATATAAAAAAAAAAATCATAAACCCGAAATTATATTAAAATAAAAATTAAAACTTGACTGCTAATTTATGTATATAGCCTACGTCACTACCGCCACTAACATAATAATTCAGATGATTGCAATGAAACCTCACAACTCAAAATCGGTCCAACGGTTTATACTGCAGGGCGTGTCAAAGAAATATTATACATACATACATAAACTCTAAAAACATAACCCTCTTTTTTCCGTAGTCGGGGAAAAATTTGGGAAATTTTTCAATATCTGGTAACATTACACGCACACAGAAGCACCGTGTACGTACAGTGCAGCGGCGTAATGACAGCACACATAGCTTTATTGAAAATGACGATAAATCATTCGGTTTAGTTCGGCAACGCTCCATCTGTCTTTTATTTTGTAATCTAAGGTTTTTTGATACTTAGTTTTTGTTAATGAAAATGGAAACTATAGATATTTAATATTACTCCTAAGAATATTGGAAGTTAAATAAACATTCATAACTTTTCGTTATTTTCTATGTTTGCAAGTTACATAGCATTTAGAGCAATTTACAGTTAATTTTAAAATTACTACTTCTTGCATTCACTTGTTCCATGATCATTTTTAACATAAACAAGTGTAACAAAATATTTATAAAAAAAGAGCGCGTGTGTCTGAATTGAAACTTATTTTGCAAGATTCAAAGATGCAATATAAATCGTCGCTTACTCTATGACGTGACGGTATTGCGCCTAAAGAAGTTTGACTTGACACGTATGACACGTATGCTCACCACACACGCTCTTTTTTAAATTAATATTTTGTTACACTTGTTTAATTAACTAATAAATAACTTATAAAATAAATAAACACACACTCTGTTTTTAGAATATTATTCTCACCTCAGGAGCAAAAAAGTCCGGTCGTATAGTAGACAACAAGGATAGTCTCTGGGCGGGGGTCTTCGCTCTATTCAGCTTTAAGAGAAAAGCCCTCATTTTCCGCGAGTGTCGAATCGGAACATCGGACATGAATTCCACACCGCCGCATACGATGACGTCATACGCACCGGCCGCTATCATGCCGACACCTGATAAATTTTATTGTAATATATTTTGATGAATATCGGCATTTGTTGTTTTATTTCTCATTTATTGAAAGGATTTAAACTTTTACATGCTATATACAACTTATTTGGAGCATGAAAATTGAAAGAAAATGGGCAAAATTTGTTAAGTCAGGTGTCTCAGGTACACTATAACATGAAGAAATAAGCTTTATTCGTTTTTATAAATGTATCTGCATATAACTGTTTTAGATTAAATCAGGGTAATTGTTCACAGCTTCCAATAATCATATTTCGAAATTGCAAAATAGTTTACACCTAATATCTAATAAATTTTATATATTTTTGAGTCTTTCATACTAATTGAAAGCTAAACAAAAAAAGGTTTATTTTTAGTTACTTTATCAATCATCTAAGTATAATGTAACTATTTTTTTTATAATATACTAGCTTACCGCCCGCGGCTTCGCCCGCATTGTCTAAAACCTTATAAATTATATACTAAAACCTTTCTCCTGAATCAATCTATCTATTAAAAAAAAACGGCATCAAAATCCGTTGGGTCCTTTTAAAAATTTAAGCATACAAAGGGACATAGGGATAGAAAAAACAAATTTGTTTTATACTATGTAGTTATTCTTTTACAATTATCTATGCGTCTCACCAGTTGTAATCGCCTGGTTAGAAGATATACACGCCATGGTGACAGTATGCGCGGGCGTGCGGTCGCTGAACCCAGCAGTGAGCGCCGCTTCACGAGCTATGTTCGACGTCTTCACCTCTTGGATCACTGTGCCGTATACTATATAGTCCACTATGTCTTTCGATATGCCTGTCTTTTGGAGGAGACCACTGAAAAAAAAGGTGTAAATTATTTGTATAGGAAATGCTGAAAATTCCATAATAGTAGCTTAAGATACTCAAACTCAAACGATAAGGTTTTTGTCCATATCCAAGCATGTCATGTGCATGCATGCAAGACTAATTGCATTATTTATTGATTTAATGTACAAGCAGCAGCGGAAACTTTTTAACTAAAGAAAAAAAAATTCAAATCAAACCAGTATTGCGCATTCCAACAAACAAACTCTTCAGCTGTTAGGGTTATATGTGAATAATTTTTTAATATGTATGGTCAGAGAACAATTCTCGTTAGCCTTATGCTTCTATATGAATACTTTATTGGCACATGTGTGTTTGGTTTCAACACAATATATTATAGTGATTTTGAATTAAAATAATTGCAAAACAAATATTTGAGGCAATAAATTTTTACACGTTATTCAATGACACAACTAAGTAATGGATACTACATATATTGTGTTTGAAAAATAAAATCATTTACACAAAAAGAGAAAAATAAATTTGAAATGAAGAACTTTTTGTCATTAGGAAATTCAAATAAATATCGTAAATAATAAATATTACTTAATTTTCTCAAAACATGTCCAAATTAGCATAAGAGAATTAGAAGTGAGTGATAAAGAGGCTAAAAATAGGTATCTAAAACAAGCATGAATAGTTCATTATTAGTGCTGTGAATTGATGAGGGCACGGTTAAACTCCACGGTTAAAACTCCACATACAAACATGTAAAAATCGTGACCCTCCTTTGCTTGCCGTAGTTAGGTAAAAATACTCACAGAAGTGAATGTCTGGCCAGTTCGTGTGGCATCATCTTGGAATAATCCGTGAAGGAGAGGAGGAAGGGGGTGCGGACGCCGTCCACAAGGACCACATTCTTGCCAGTCTTGTCTTTTAGAGTTTTCTTTTGTTGGAGAGCCGCACTCACACTGAGCGCTCGACGGGCAATATCTGTGGATGATTGGAATGTAACAAGTGGATAGTTTTTAATAGAGTTATCATTTAATATTAATTGGAATGGATATTTTAACGTCCAGTTAATTTAATTTGTTCAACTTATGTAGTACGCAACAATTTATTTTTTGTAAGTGTGTTGCCCTAAAAATATAGAAGACTGAGCAATAACTTATAGTACTTATCACAAATTATGAAATTTATCAATCAATTCATAGTAAGAATATACAAAAAGTAAATAAATAAGAATAATATATAATGTGAAACAAAATCTGTATCATTTAAAATTACAGGTTAATTATAGCTATTAATTATTTCGTATTGGATGTAATAAATAATAGCTATTACTATGTAAGAGCACCTGATGGTGAAAGTTCAAATAAATAAAATAATTGTATCTATGCCAATCTTCAAGCTAGGTCCAAAGTTTATTATGGCAAATATTCATAAAAATAGGATTTTTTAATAATATAATCGAGCTTTGGTGTTATGCTATGGAAATATTAATCGATTTATTTAAACATTACTTTTAATTTGATAATATAAATAGTTAAATTTTCACGTAGGTATAATAATTTCGAAACTAAACTAAATACTTACCAAACTTTACAGTTGAAGTAGGGCGTGATTTTAACAACGTTTTTGCTATTTGAGATGCCATTGTGTTTTTCAATGTTTATTTTTGGAAAAGAAAGAATTTTCCTTTTTAATTGACTTATTTTAAAATAATAGCCAATTAATTTGTTAAAAACTAGCGGAACTTTGGTAAAAGTTGGACTATGACCTGTCACACAGACCAATTTGACAAATGACAGTTGTAAGAGAAATCCACACGACATCAAACTTCAAAGAATCTAAAAAAGGGCTAATGTGTGCCATACACGTTAAGATAATTTTTGTATACGTTTATTGTTAATAAGAATTAAACATCATTTAGAACAATATAATATGCATTAAGGAAAACATAGTAAATTATAGGACTCACCTAATTACATGATCCTTAAAAAAGGTCAAACATGATCGTAATTTATTGTATCAGGGAGAAGTGTTTGGTATAATAATTTAATATTAATTATATTTTAAGTAATTATCTAGATAATAATTATAATATAGCTTTATCTAAATCAAAATATTTAATGTAAATAAATGATTAAAATTAAAACTGAAGATTAGGAATTCAAAATTTTAAAGTACATAGAGGGTAGATTTACATTTTTTTAACTATTTCGTACCTAACCCTTTTTATTCGCCACTTCATTGCCACGCATCCATGTGAAAAGTTTTAATTTATTTAATTTAAATACTAATAATTATTTCAATCATTAATATTTCATAGCATCCAGACTTGAAGAAAGAAAACTTAAATGGAAAATTAATTCAAAAGCTTTAAGTAATTGAAAAAGTTCACGTGTTTAAAGCCATTTTACTGAAAGCATTAACACGTGTACTAATATAATTGATTTTTACAGAATGGCTTACAAAATATACATTGTATTTTGTTATATCGCCGCTGCGTCTGGGCAATTCGTGGACGAAATGCAGACTTTTACAATGGAGTGCCTTGAGGAGAATGTATTTGAATGTCTCGACGGGGGCTGTATATTACAGGATCGGTACTGCGATGGGAATTATGATTGTAAGGATGGCAGTGATGAAAACTTTTGTTGTAAGTAGTTTTATATTATACATGATCATTATGTTAACTTAATGGAAATCAAATGAAAAAATGTACGAGAAACATTCAGGCCTTAATTTTAGATAAGCTCTGTGTTCGCCGTTGATATTTATATTATTATTTTGACGTAAATTATAAGTGATGAGATATTATTGGGTCATTTTATTTAATCCCTTGTGGGTTATTGTCTGTGCACATTCAGTAGGTAAGTAGGTTTCTCAGTACAAGTAATTCAGTTTCATTAAAGAAGAATAGAAATAGAATTTGTCTTTGTATTATAATTTATACATAAATCTTTCATACCAGTATTTAACGTGACTCAGATACTAAATGACATATTTTTATGAAATATTAAGGTCATGGGGTCATAGATATGATATTTAGTCCAGTATAGACGGATCTATCAGCATGTAACGAAATTCGGAAGTCGGAATTAGTACCGACATGTTTCAAAACGTCATTTGAGTGTTGTTCGGTCAATGGTACAGCTATTTTATGAATAAATATTTTTTTTTTTTTTTTTTTTTAATTTATTCATCATCGCAATCTATCACATTTTAGATATTCAGCGATATTTTAAGAATTTAAAGGTTGTTTTGTACGGAAGTCGTCCAGTGACTACTCCGTTTATGGGTGATTATATTATCTTGTTTAATTTATTTACTTTACTTTTATATCAAATCCTGAGGTATCATTCTTTTGAGTCTCCTGGTGGTCTTGTGGGTGTTCATAAGGTTTACAGCCAGCTGGTTTGGGTGGTGGATAATACGCTCTTTATATGATTTTGTTCTCTCAAATATTTCTTCCTTAACCGTGCTTATGCAGAGGTCGTGGTGTAATCTATCATTGGACACATACCAAGGTGCACCTGTTACTAATCTTAGCATTTTTGACTGAAATCTTTGAACTATGTCCACATTAGATTTTGCTGCTGATCCCCATAGCTCCAGGCCATATGTCCATATAGGCTTTATAATACATTTGTATAATAACAATTTATTATCTATGGAAAGGGGCGATTTTCTGTTTAGCAGCCAGAACAATGCGCGTAATTTTTGACTCATTGCCAATCGTTTTGTGAAGATGTGCTTCTTCCACGTTAGACGTCTGTCTAGATATATTCCTAGATACCTTACGTGGTCGTGTTGCGGAAGTTCTGTGCCATTAAGAGTGACAGGTGGGCAAGTCTCTTTTTTGTAAGTGAAAGTTACCTGAACGGATTTACACTCGTTTGCTCTAATACGCCAGTCTTTGAGCCATTGAGATATTTGGTCGAGGCTGGATTGGAGCTTTTGTGAAGCAACGGCTGGTGAGTTATCTGATACTAAGATTGCTGTATCGTCTGCAAATGTTCCAGTGATTGCTCCGTCGATCGAAGGGAGATCTGCAGTAAATAACAGGTAAAGAGTAGGACCCATGACACTACCTTGTGGGACTCCTGCTTGGATGCTTTTTAGTTCCGTTGTTTCTTCCGCCTGTTTTACAAAAAAGTATCTATCACTTAAGTATGACTTAATGAGGCTGTAGAAGTTAGGAGAAAGATTTTTTTTTACTTTAAATAGTAATCCATCATGCCACACGCGGTCAAAGGCTTGAGATATGTCTAGGAAGGCACCAGTACAGTACTTTTTTTCCTCGTAGGTTACGTTAATATGTTCTACTAATCGGTGTACTTGCTCTATAGTCCCATGTCTTTGGCGAAATCCGAACTGATGATCAGGCAGAAGTTTCTTCTCAGAGATAATTGGGGTCAATCTACGCAGGATAAGAATTTCCAATATCTTTGATGGTATAGGAAGTAGGCTTATAGGTCGGTACGATTGAGCCTCAACGGGATTTTTTCCTGGTTTAGCAATCATGATAACTTGGGCTACTTTCCATTGAGGTGGAAACGCACTATTTTTTATGATAGCATTGTACAGGAATGTTAGAAATTTGATGCCTTCCTTTGGAAGTTCCTTAAGGATTTTTCCTGTAATTAGATCGTATCCTGGGGCTTTATTAGAATCTAGGTTTTTGATGACAGTTCTAACTTCATTTATAGTGATCTTTTTCATGGGAGGATTACAAACTTTAATACTTTGATAATTTATAATTGAATAATAGGGCGACTTCTTGGGTTTTTAAAGAGCCCATATCTGGATTGGGTGTGAAGACTTGCTCAAGATGTTCAGCGAATGTATCCGCTTTTTGTGCGTCACTAGAAGCCCATTCAGTGTTACCTTTACGTATCGGGGGATTGTTTGAAACGGGCTGATTAAGTTTCTTTGAGGCTTTCCATAGAGAAAAGTTTGTTTCTGCTGTTGCGTCCATTTTTTCTAGGAATGTCTGGATGTTTTGGTTATCTATACTATGAAGAAGTGTTTTGAGTTTCATTTGTAGGTAATTCAAGTGCTTTTTATCCACAGGGAAACCCGTACTTTGCCATCGTTTCCGAGCTTTACGTTTTTCTGCCAATAACTCTCGAACAGATTTTGGGCAAGTCTCTTTACGAAAAGATTCTCCGATAGATGGAGTAGCGTTCCAAGCAGACTGTTGGATACAGTTATTGAAGTGTTCAATAGCTTCTACTATATCAGCTTCAGATTTTAATTGAATATTCAATTCCAGCTTTTCTGCTACGAGCTGCCTAAACAGTTCCCAATTAGTTCTATTTGAGTGTAATCTGCATGGCTTCGGTGTTTCTGCTATTGACCTTCTTAGTGTTAATTCCACAGGAGAGTGATCAGAGGATAAATCTGTGCTTGTTTTACAGGTTATAAACTTAGGTGATAACCCTCTTATTACATAAAAGTCTAGCAGATCTGGTATTTTACTACTATCCGTAGGCCAGTAGGTTGGCTTGCCAGCTGAAACAACGCCGAGTTTTAATTTATCTATAGCCATTAATAGTTGTCTTCCTTTAGTTGTTATTGTACGCGAACCCCAAAAGTGATGCTTGGCATTATAATCGCCTCCAGCGATAAATCTGGTATCAAAAGAGGAGAAGAACTTTTCGTAGTCTTCACATTTTAAATGATGTTTTGGTGGACTATAAACTGCAGATATTATAAATGGTCCAACCCAATCTTCAATAACGACATTAGTTGCTTGAATTTGTTCAGTGCAGTAATGAATTCTTTCATGGTGTTTAATATTTTGTCTTATGAGCACCGCACTTCCTCCATGTGCGGTACCGTCAGGGTGCATTGTATGGTATATTTTGTAATTTGGGATGCTGAAATGACTTTTCTTCGTAAAGTGTGTTTCTGTGATCAGTAAAATGTCTATCTTTTGTGTCTCGAGATATGCCTTAACCTCAAGGGTATGTTGTGACAGCCCATTGGCATTCCATAGGGCGATTTTCAAGCAGTCGAAGGTGACAGCTTGGTTGTTAGGGCTATTATAAGGTTTGTCAGTGTAGTAAGTTGTTGCATCATTTGTTTCATCAGACTCATTATTTCATGAATACCGTTTTGATTAATCAGTTGTGTAGCTTCTGTTGTTGAGTTCACCGGTTGTGGTTTATTTGTTACAGCATCTTTGTATGAATATGGGTGATTTTGCTTTTCTTTATTTAAAGAGTTGTGACTTCCTCTAGTAGCATTCGAATCTTTTGTAGATAAGTAGTTTTTCCTGCGTTCTGCGGTCTTAGGAAACTTGAGGTTTTGGAGTTCACGATAAATTTTACAGCCTTTGTAATTTGCTGGATGGTTGCCATCACAAAGGACACATTTGACACTGTCTGATCTTGTTTTCCTTAGACAATCGCTGGATAGGTGGTCACCAGCGCATTTAATACATTTAGGGCTACGGCGGCAGTAGGTTTTGGTGTGTCCGTATTGTTGGCATTTTGCGCATTGAGGAAGCTCACGTTTCGGCCGGGGAGGTTCAAAAGATACGATGCAGTTCATTAGGGTTTTTACTTCATAAATGTGCTTGTTGTTGGGTTTAGTTTTTAGTTCAATTATGAACAATGGTAATGGTTTCTTTGTCACTTTTTGCTTTATATTCCATATGTTTGTGCTGGTGTGCCCTATGTCTTCCAGAGCCTCTTTAATATCCTCTGGGTCTGCTGAAGGATGCATCTTCTTAAGTACCACTTTAAAACCCCGTTCGTTCTTAGGTTTGTATGTAAAAAACTCTGTATTTCTAAGTTCTAATTGGTGAACAATAGTTCTATAAGTCTCAGAGTCTTTGGGTTGTATTTTAACTTGATTGTTAGTGAGAACTTTTAGGGTGAACATATCGTGCACATGTTCATTAAGGGTCTTTAAAAGGGGTTGAATATTTTCAACTTTGTCAACAAATATTGGTGGTGGTTTATTGGTCTTATTAGGAGTAGTATTATTATTTTCTGCCTGCTCGTTATCAACTTCTAAGCTAGAGAATCTGTTTGTTGTAGGTGTTTGATGGCTATGAGATAGCCAATATGAGTCTAATTTGGTTTGCTTTTGGGCTCCATTGTTTTCAGGACTTGAGTTTGGCCTCTTTTTTCTAGTAACTTCTTTCCAGTTGTCATGTTCACTTCCATCACTTGGTTCAGTAAGTATGATTTGAGAACTTTGATTAGGATCCGTGTTTGGATAGTCTCCAAGAGATAATGTTCTGGATCTATTTTCAAACATACCTTTGTGGAATATTTGTTGTGTTAGGGTCTTATTGTTAGTATCATTCATAATATCTTTTTGGTTAGCAACTATGCATGGTCTCTGAATAAAAAGGCTCGGGTGGAAAGCCTGCTGCACGAGTTTCTTGTTACCAGTAGCATTTGCTGTCGCAGGAACCTGGTGACCCGTTCCTGTGCAGTTTTCAGTCAAAGGTGTTGGCAAAATGTTGCCCCCCCCAGAATACGAGGGGCTGCCCGAGGATTGCTCGGGGAGGGATTCTCCGGAAATACCGGTACCCTCCTGGGGTAGTTTGTTTTTTAATTTTGCCTCCATCTTCCTTCTCTCCTCTCCACTAAGTTTGCAGAATGCCTGCCGGTTAGTCCCGCCAGCCACTATCTTGTACTGGGCCCTTTTGGCGCGCGTCGTCCTCATCGTCCCCAGCCAAGTACTGAGAGCACTGCTCACATACCACTCCCAGGAGTATTTATTTCGGCTCTCCAACCTAGGTTTTTATAACGGAGTTAACCTTCTCCGGCCTTGTGGTCCGCGGAGGATTCACCTCTACCCTATGGATGAACATCAATTTGTCCACCCACACGGCGTTCCCCTATCCGCCACCTGGGGACGCGGCCTCTAGGGAATTAGGCTACCCCGAGGAATGATGAATAAATATGAAATTTTGCGATTTCGGTTCCATATGACAATAGCTAACCACAAAAAAATGTGTGCGTGTACTAGTGTACACACGTAAGAAGTGAAACTTCTTTATGATCTTATTTTTCAAAAAATAATTTACTAAGTATATGCAACTTACAGAAATACGTCGAATCACGCGTGCTAGGGATAAGAAAAAGATGGCGCGTAACGGAAAAATGTCACGCGTAACGAAAAAAATGTTACACTAAATCTTTTTCCAACCCCGATATTTAAGTTTCACTTCAAAAAAATTACGACTCTCAACTGGACGCCCTTTAGAGTACAGTTTAGCCGCTATAATTTTTCCACTATAATATGTAATAAATAGTTTCAAATGTATATTGACAATAAATAATTTTAAATGTCTCATTACAATACATAGGTAACTCAAACTACTTACCTAACTAAATAAATTTATAAATATGCAATCATATCTTCATATTATATTGCGAATTTTTAAATTTACTATGTATTATGTACTAAATTTAAAAAGTCGCAATGTTCTGAATGTTCCGGGTATCACTGTAAAGTTTCAAAAATTACATTATTACCAAGAAGCTTATATCTAGTGTATTAGAGGATATAAGCTTCTTGATTATTACACAATTGACTTATGTAGTAACTAATGTGTACTTAATCTGTGCTTATGAAAGTGCCATTTAGGCGCCAAAACTCAAAAGATTCTCGTAATTCTTTGACAGTTAAAAAAGATAGGTAGGTATTTACCATAGATTACAGCTATATTAACTGCATAGTTAACTGCCGCCAAAATTACAATTTTTTTTAATTTATTCTGCCGTGGTTCTGCCAATAATAAAATATAATGCAAATACACGAAAGGGTTTTCTCAAAAATATTGTTTATTAATAATTGATGAAAATATTATATTACTTACGCTTCCTTTACAGCAAATCACACAGCCAATGCTGTATATTGCAACGAAACGCACCAGTTTGAATGTGCTGACGGGAAATCTTGCGTCCCTAACTCTTGGGTGTGCAATTTTGAACCGGATTGTGAAGATGGCAGCGACGAACGTAATTGCACAGTTACTGTGATCGCGCCAAATGTGAGTTAATATGTTTTGTATTGATATTAACCTAGTGCTTAAATTGAACCACTATTACGTAGTAATAATAGGTAAATGATTATGAGCTTTTGGATTAGATTCATGTCTTATTATCAGACCAGTGGTCGTCAATTTTTTTACTATTAATGCATTGGGGGTAGATAAAGAAAGACGTGTGGCACTCGGGGACTGCCGCGGTAAAGCTATTGCATAGCATGCCTTCAAGCCACACCTCCGAGCCCGTCGG
Source organism: Colias croceus (assembly GCF_905220415.1). Classification (NCBI taxonomy): domain Eukaryota; kingdom Metazoa; phylum Arthropoda; class Insecta; order Lepidoptera; family Pieridae; genus Colias; species Colias croceus. The sequence continues at coordinate 4,927,946 of NC_059558.1, read as the reverse complement.
AGTGGGGAGCGTGAGGTTTTTTCGTTACGGAATTTCTCGATTCGGTCCTCGCGCTCAAGGCCCGCGATAGAAGCTATGCAATAGCTTAATAATTTTAGTGTATACATATTTACAAAATAATTTAACACCCCATGAAGTTTCGAATTTAGATAGTCGTTGATATGATTGATATTGTACATTACATTTACATATTAAACTTTAAATAAAATATGCTTAATAATCTTTTCCTAAACATCTTTTCTCCTATAGGCAACATGTAAAGGTTTCACATGCGACGGCAACCGCTGCATATCAACATTCTGGATGTGCGATGGAGCGTACGATTGTGAGGATAAAACTGATGAAGATATTGAGAATACTTGCCGTAAGTATTTATGTACAATAAATAAAAATTGTAATATTTTTTTATTTACCACTACTTCTTACTATAATATTATAAATGCGAAAGTTTGTGAGGATGTGTATGTGTTTGTTAATCTTTCACGCAAATACTACTGAACCGATAACAGTGAAATTTAGCACACATATAGAGGGTAACTTGGATTAACACATAGGATAGGTTTTATCCCGGAAATCCCACGGGAACGGGAACATTGCGGGTTTTCCTTTAAAAACGTGGGCGAAGCCTAGTAATTTATATTTTTTGTATGTAACTACCCTAATAGATCGAGATTGATTGCAAAAATATTAATTGTAATGTTATAAATAGGAATTTGTAAACGTTCTCCTCTATACGTGGGTCTATACGTACGTATCTGGGATAAAGAACTATGATCAAGGTGCGTGTAGTTTGAGTTAATAAAACTTCGTTACATTTAAAAGTGACATATCGACATTCATGATATATTTTATGTGATTCAAAATTGGTTCTAGACACTTCATTGAATTTCATTCATCATTTATTCAGTTTTTGAAATTGTAAATCATTATTTCTAGGCCATGCGTTAAGACCAAGAGAAATGAACAGCGGTGTGAACTGCAAGATCGAAATACCAGGCTTGTATGAGTTGAAGGAATACGCGTGTCTTGATCGATCGTTCTGTGTTCCAAGGGATCACATGTGCGATGGTATCAAGGATTGTAAGGATGGGAGTGATGAAGGGACTTTCTGTCAGCATTGTAAGTATTGGAGATAATTTATGGTGTCTTATCAGTGTTGTCTGTGTTTTTTTGACGTGACAACGTCTTATGCCTCCTCCACACTACTCGCGAAGTTGAACGAGGTTAGACGAATAGAATAGTGTAGAGAGGCACTTCGGCTTACTTCGTCCAACTTTACCTCGCCTCGGCCGACTTCCGTTTGTTGTCGGTTTTTGCGCCCGAGTCAAAGGGCACGAAGTTACCTGAAGTTCGTTCTGAATATGAACGTATGCGTTCCTCGCGAAGTTGAACGAGTGTGTAGTGTAGCACCGCGGACTTCAGTCAACTTCGGCCGAGTACTTCGCCGAGGAACTTCGCGAGTAGTGTGGAGGAGGCATTAAATTAGGTTGCGGCTGGGAGTCACTTATGAAAAAGTGTAACGCTCGGTAACGTTACGATGAGTCACCGAACGAGAGAGAGAGACGTTGTCACGTAAAATCTTCGCCCGTAAAACCGACTTTACAGGCAACCATTTTTTTTTTGGTTGGTGGGTAGTTGAAAAAATTCGAATTAACTAAAAAGTAGGTTCATTCATTCAAATGATATGCTTTTCGTCGTCGTCGTTAAAGCGCTCGCTAGAAATACAAATACAATTGCGTTTTTTTAACGTTTAACATTGCGTAAAATTTAGTACTTACATAAATACATTGTTACGGGTAGTGTTCGCTACATAGCGATAAGGGCGCCTTTGCTAATTATTATTAGAAGTTTATTGTATGCACTATGTTTATTTTACTGCAATACACTTTTTTTTTTCATCTAAATTAACATTTCAGGGCACACAATGTGCGACAATTTCCCCTGCAACGGTACAAAATGCGCGCCCGATAGATCAGGGCCGTACTGCGATTGTCAAAGTGCACACAAAAAATATAATTACACTACGCAACACTGCGAGAGTGTGAACAATTGTATGGACGATGTGCCGTGGTGTTCGCATCAGTGTGTGAGGGCGGCGGACACGTTCAAGTGTGTGTGTGAGCCAGGGTACGATATGGATTTTGCTGGGTACCTTTGTTATGCGCCAGGTTAGTTGCGGATTTTGTTTGGTAAGTTTGAAGAAATCTTATTGTCGTTATTCTAGGTATACTTAGTTTGAGAGTTGAATTTTTCATTACTCGGTTTTTGTGATTTTATGGAATTTTACATAGAACTATAAAAATATTAAACAGGGGAGAACAACTTTTTTTCAAATACCTACTTTTAATTACAGATCCCGAAGCTATGCTTTTCTATAGCACGCGTAATGAAATTAGGTATATAAAAGTTAAATCGAAAACTGAAAGCGTTGTTGCTTCTGGAATTAAACAGGTACGGAAAATAGTTTTATATTATATAAGCTTATTCTCCTTTACGTTTAATTTTTATAACTACCCACATTTTCTATGCAGGCACATGGAGTCACTTATGATGGAAATTTCGTATACTGGGTTGAAACAGCTCAAGGTCATCAGGCTATTGTCAGAGCACATTTAAATAACGTATTGGAAACTAAAGAGGTATGAACAATTTTTACACGAGTAAAAATAACTCGGTCGAGATTACTTTTAAAAAAAATAATTTATTTAAACAAATTACAATTTTTACTTAATCTACGACCTTAACTATAGAGAGCTGGTGCGAGAATGACGAGTTCACTTGTGAATTGCTTATATACCCGAGATATCCTCCTGCCTGGTGGTCCGGTGGTGGTCCGATACCGTATAACCATTAAATGAATATCCCTTTGTTTTATCAATTACGTATTGTTCATGTTGATACGTTCCTTCTTGGATGTCCACGGTGTTATCATAATGAGTTCACTGGAATTCGCATAATGATCCTGTTTCTTAGGTATTTGCCTTGTTTTGTTATTTATTTTAAAATTAAGTGTGGCCTTTTGCTTTGCTTTACTGTCCCCCTCCAAATTCGAAGTACAGGTTTTTGAACGAAACCTGGATCTGAGAATTTTAACATAGATTAGGCACATTATTATCACAATAGTTATAAATGTTATCCAACTATATTGAATAATATCGTGAGTTTCAAAATTAAATGCGGGAATCCTCTTCAATTCGTTTAGCTTAGATGAAATCTTCTTTCTATCATACTTGCTAAGTTCTATTTCAGTTACAGTCTCCATTGGCTGTAAATCCACTTTACCAATAATTATTTTGTCCGTTGATTCCCTCGTGTGAAATAAAGTTTTTCCTGAAACATTCAACTCACAATTTTCTCCATATAATATATTAGTATGCTTTGTCCATAAAGTTTCTCTATGATTATTACACTTAATTCCAACTTCAGTTGTCTCATTAAAATACATATAAATTGCTTTTGGGGATATCTCAAAAATTTCTTCTTTAGGACACTTTATTGCTACCATTTGACATTTTTCGCTATTCATTGTATTTAGTATTTCAGATTCACAAGTATCTTTCGTCAAAATATTTCCTTTACAAATTAATTCATTTATTTCAATACAATCTTCAGCTTCATACATTTCTTCTTCATTGTAAGCTAAAGTAACCGTTCGCATAATAGGATAGGAACAGGATAGGTTATGTTGGATAATAGGTACAATTTTTCTTGTCCTAAATACACTATTCTTAACTAATGGTATTTCTATTACAAAGTATACTATTCCATCAATAATTTGACAATCTACAGTAATAAACTTTTCTAAATCATTTACATTTCTAGATATAACAATTTCACTTGGAATACTATTAATCGCGGAGCGTGGTGGATTATGGCCTGTACCCTCATAGGAGGCCCATGTCCCAGCAGTGGGAACGTATATGGGCTGATGATGATGATGATGATGATGACTATTAATCGTATCTTCTAACAATTGAGATTGCAATATACTATAATGATACATTTTGTGTTCAGCAAACGTAATAGCTGTTGTTAATCTTTCACTTACATCTTGCAAAGTTTGAGCTTGCAATAACAAAGATATAGCAACCTTTTGTTGCGCTTTACTAGTTAACATAGTTAACAATTGATTATTAATATCTTCCTGAATTAACGTAATATTTGCAATCTGCTTATTATATTCCTCTAAAGTTTCATCTGTTACCGATATTTGTTTATTATAAGCAATTCTTACAGTTTCTAAATCTCTTTGAATCATATCTAAATCATTTTGATCTAAATTACCAGTTATCGACTTAATTACACTTCCTAAACCATTAATTAATCCTCTTTTAATCCTATTCTTACTTTGAATATTTAAATGTTTACATATCTCTCTAACATGTTCTAATATAATATTAATTCTCTGATATATATGATTAACATCATCTATCTTAGAATTTTTATAAGCAAAGTTTACAGATTGTTGTATATTTTCTAAATTTAATACAATTGGTTTTATTTCTAACTTATGAATAATATACCACTTTCCTTCTAAAATTCGAGCAGGCTTCAATTCGACTATTATTACATTTTCTGACGGTTCTAACTGCTTGAACTTGTATCCGAAAGTGAAGTAGATTCTGAAACAATTAGTTCCTCTACATGATATATTTTACCATTACTTATTTTATATTTATTATGAGGTTCAACACTCAATATTTTATATGGACCTAAAAATCTTGATTTCGTTTTATGCCTGTCCGCCATAGAGTTTTTCAAATAAACTGTATCACCTACCTTAAATATTTTCGGGGGTTTAATTCTTTCATTCAATCTTTTATTCCTATCATGCTTTTGCTTCTTTAACAATTTATGAACATTTTGATTTAATTCTTTCGCAAAATCTCTATGCTGGGCAGTATATCTCTGTATAACTACTTTTAAATTATCAAAACTACGCAACTTAGGCTTTCTACCAAAATGCACTTCAAATGGCGTCATATTTATCGCACTATGCATTGTATTATTATAAGAATGTACAATAAAATTAATCTTTTGATTTTGGTCCAAATCTGATTCACGTTGTAAACGAAATAACTCTTGTAGTCTTGTATAGTACTATGTAAACGCTCAACATCCGAATTTGATTTATGATGTTGCGGTGACGTAGTATGATTAATAATATTATAAGTTTTAAAAAGTTCCGTGACAATCTCACTACAAAACGATTGTTCACCATCATGCACTATCTTATTAGGTGCCCCTATTAATGCAAATATTTCGTACAACACATCGTATACTCTACTTTTATCTACAGGTTTAATAATAGCATATTTCGAAAACTTATCAATAATCGTAAGATACCATTGTCTTTCTAAAGACATAAAATCTATATGCCATACTGACATCGGTTCATGTGGAGTTTCTGTCTCCGAATATAGTGTATTATTTGGATGTCTATTATATTTTTCCTTTCTACATAATTCACAATTTAATATATATTTCTTAATATTTTTCCTCATATTTTCCCAATAATATTTTTCACGCAATTGTTTATACACAATTTCTATACCTGCATGTCTATTATTTAATAAGTGACATTCTTTAATTAATTTTAACTGTTCCTCTTTATCATCTATTTCTATCAATGATTTAGTATATCTAGTTGGCTTAAACTTACTATGATCAAAATACTTCCTATAAACTTCAGAAATTTTATAATACAATTCGTCATTTGGTATTATAAAAGCATATTTTTCTTTACTCAAATATTCTAACATATATCTTTTAATAACATTTCTTCCTCATTATTAGGTGGAATATAAAAATACCACATACCTTTTTCAAATTTCGCGTTTTCGTATGGAGCACTTTCAAACACAACACGTCTGAGACGTTTAGGTGGGTAACTATCAATGATTGGAATACCTGTATCACTGTCTTGTTGACAAGAGTGTATTGTGTTGCTCAACGACCTATTGTCCGAGCAAGAATTCGATTCAGTGGTTATTGCTGTATCATTATTACGAGGTGTACTAGCTAATGATAATTCCTCGCCACAATGCGCTGCTACGGAATCTACACTTGTGTGGTTTATTTGTATTCTACTTAATGCGTCAGCTACGTAGTTTTCTTTACCCTTGACGTGCTCAATTTTATAATCATAGTCTTGTAGTTTAAGTTTCCATCTTGTTAGTCTTTGATTTGGTTCTTTTAATTTAGATAACCATATTAATGCTTTATGATCTGTTCTTAAGATAAATCTCCTACCGTAAATATAGGGTCTGAATTAAATTCTATGGCCCTTTCTTTTGAGAGGCCTTTTTGTAAAAATTTGCTTCCTCTATATTATTACTATGAAAGACTTCCTCTGCCACTAACCCTTTGCCTAAATTCGTTTGACCTGGGCGTAACTGAGGCGCTGTCCGCATGGACACGTCTTCCGTTTCATTTAAATTTCTATTAATCGGGCGATATTGATTACGCTTAAAATAACTATTCTGTGGCTTATTAAACACATTATTTGGATTTGGCTTCCATGGGTATTTTTGATGGAAATTATTATTATTACTTTGGTTATGATTATGATTATAATTGTTATTATTATAATTTATCCTCGGATTTTGTGGATAATTAGGATAACTATGCTTTTGGTTTGTAAAATTTGGTTTATGTTGCGAATAACCCTGCTGAACAATTCGCGGCGGCGGTAAAATACTCGAAAACTTTTGTTTAATATTGTCAAACCTACCCTCAGCTTCTAATTGTAGAATTCGGGCGGCCGTTTCCTCAAAACCACAGTTTGATACATAAATTTGATCATGATAAGGTAAACTGTTCCTTAACGCATTTTGCGCGGTATTAATATACGGTTCCATAACTTCGTCGACTAACGTTTTCTCGGTATATTTGTCTAACAACTTACTTCTAATAAAAAATAACTTTTGTTTTAATTCAAAAATTAAATCCTTATAACTACCTTTTCTCTTAACATTCGATAATTCAATTAATAATGTATTAAACTCCCTATTATCTCCACATTCTTTCTTTAAGGTTAATTCTATATTTTTCCATTTGAAATCATGGTCTACCATAGAAATAGTCATGGCGGCCTTAGATTCTAGCTTACTCAACAATAACATAACGTTTGGTGGTGTGTCCCCACCCGCGATTTGTAACCAATGTTTGGCACAGTTTATAAAATTGTACAAATTAAATGCGTCACCATCATATGTGGGAACGAACGATAACAAAGTTTTTGGATCCATATTGTCTATGACAGTTGGATTACTAGAGCAATTTGAATAACACAAATCACTAAGACTGCTCTCACTTTCAGAAGGAGAGTGATTCTCTCCCGTATCCCTATAGTTATATACAAAAGTCGGGGGTTTCAAGTGGAAAGGAATGGTGAAAGGATTATGCAACGGTACTTACAGCACAAATCCAACGATGACCTCTTTTCTCATATCTTCCCTCGAACTTGTATTTTCACTAATTTATTTTTGGGTTGCTTAACTTTCAACCTTGAAAGATTTCGTGAACTTTTTCGTAATAACGATGTTTTTACTTTAATTCACTCGTTAAGCCCCTAAGTTGGGCGCCAGTAAAAATAACTCGGTCGAGATTACTTTAAAAAAAAAATAATTTATTTAACAAATTACAATTTTTACTTAATCTACGACCTTAACTATAGAGAGCTGGTGCGAGAATGACGAGTTCACTTGTGAATTGCTTATATACCCGAGATATCCTCCTGCCTGGTGGTCCGGTGGTGGTCCGATACCGTATAACCATTAAATGAATATCCCTTTGTTTTATCAATTACGTATTGTTCATGTTGATACGTTCCTTCTTGGATGTCCACGGTGTTATCATAATGAGTTCACTGGAATTCGCATAATGATCCTGTTTCTTAGGTATTTGCCTTGTTTTGTTATTTATTTTATAATTAAGTGTGGCCTTTTGCTTTGCTTTACTCACGTATCGATTAAATTACAAAAAAAAAAATCATACGAATTTGAAAATTATCTGGCATTTAAAACTTCAGTCTACCCATTGTTGATCTTTTCAAGTTATCTATTCCTTCTGTATATTGTGTGTATATTAATTGTATATAATATGTTGTACCATAGAGTATTTTCCATTCTTTATTTCATTGACATAAAATCTTTCACAAACAACTACTTATGTATTAACTTTTTCTGTAGGTACTCGTAGCATTAGGCATCGAAGACCCTGGTGACATAGCTTTAGACTATCTAGGTGGGAACATATACTTCACAGACGTGGAAAGGGGTGTGATCTCTGTCTGCAAAACGGATGGGTCGGTGTGCAGTGTGTTACACGCTGATACTAGACGGCCTAGATATGTTACTGTGGATCCGAGGAATGGGTGGGTAGTTTGATAATAGTAATTTGGGATTAGAAGTAATGAAATGGTAGCTTAATTTATTTCTTTTAGTATTTTTTTTACTAGTTCTAATTCTATATTTTTGAACTTATCGAAAAATTGCAGTTACCATTTTGTTAGTAAAATGATAAGAAGCAATAAAATAGAGCCTTATTAAAAAATTCAAATTGTTACGTACGGTTGATCATATAAATCATGTGTAAAATTTCATACAAAATTCAAATTGCCCTTAAAAGAAGGCGATCGTCTACACTATAATACATCTTTACAGTAAAATGTTCTGGGCGGATTGGATGGACAGACCGCTTATAATGACATCAGTCATGGATGGTACTCATCCAGAGATTCTAGTGGATGTTCTGGGAGGGTATGCTACAGGCCTGGCTTTGGATGCCGCTAACGATAGACTGTATTTTGTGGACGGTACCATCCGAGTGGTGAAGTTGTTTGATAAGAATGTTTACGTGAGTATTAATTATGTAAATTCACACATCTTTAAAGTAATTTATCTCTATTCACAATTTTTATTTATTTATTATTTTTGTTTTTTTTTCTATCCTTGCCTTTTTTCTACCACCTACCATTGTAATTTAATAAGCTTGTTACCTTTTGCCCAGGTTGCCTGGAAGAGATCACTTCTAAGTGATAAGGCCGCCTAATAAACTATACTGTTTTTTTTTTTGTTCTGTATATTAGCAATAAGTTTTCTATGTATAGTTTTATTGAAGAGTAAATAAATAAATAAATAAAAACGATCAAATAGACCTGCATTTAACTATGAGATTATCTCTTCAGACTGCCTGTACCAAAAGCAGTTCCTAGATCAAAGAACTGACAAGAAACTGGTAATTATTTATTGAAATTTGTGTTAAATATTAATTACATATTATATAACTAGATTTTTGTATGTTTGTAATTTATAAAGCGGGCTAAAAAATACTCAAACAACTCCGACTTTCCATCTTCTTGAAAATAACTTTAACAAATTTCATAATTTTTTTTATTAATTTAGTCACTATTCGAAGAACCATACCACCATCCATACACGATTTCAATCTTCGAGAACACAGTGTACTGGAGCGAGTGGACGACGAAAACCATACAAACGTCAGACAAGATGCACAGTGACAAACGAGCTTTGCTTGTCAGCCGGGATGAACCGGTTTTTGGTGAGATTTTCGTTATTTGTTTGATTTTAATTGTGATTTTTTGTGTATAGTATAAAAATGAGGACATTGCTTAGTTTAGTCAAAACTAAAAAAAAATGCTTAGCTTTATTAGTGCAAATACATTAATTAATTTAAGTAGGTACTTAGTACTCTTCTCTATTGGACAAGTTTTTAGAACATCGTTTTCAAAACTCCCACAACAAGGCAAGGTTTTGTTTCGTGTTTAGTATTTGGCGCCCCGTGCGATTCAAAAGCCGGCCCTGGATTTTTGCGCCTTAAGGCTGGTTGCAGAGCTTGACCGACCGTCAGTGCGTACCGTCGGTCCTGACGATACGCATCAACAATTGTATGACTATGACACTAATGCGCATGACAATACGCGTGCGTATGGTCGGTCTAGCTATGAAAGGTTTTATGAATTTCCATACATATGACAAGCGCGACTGACGTACGCACTGACGGTCGGTCAAGCTCTGCAACCAGCCTAACGTATTTAAAATCGTTTTTAAATTTTTCGTTCAATACAAGCGTTTTTATTATGGTTTAAATATTATATTCGCAACCTTTTTACAACAGATATGCACATATACCATCCACTACTTACCCAGCACGAGCACAACCCGTGCGCGCACAATGGATGTTCGCACATCTGCATACCTACATCCACCAGCACGTATGCGTGTGTGTGCCCAGAGGGGATGGCGCTGGACGGCCGAGTGTGTGAAGGTAGGTTGGATGTGGGATGTTTTAGAAATTTAGTATTTTAGTGGGGTGTTTTAGACTGGTATTTTTGTATGGAGAAATATTATTGTAAAGATTTTTTAATTTCGTACGTAATTTTTAATGTCGAATAAAGCTGTCCATAACTTGTATATGAAAACTCAGAAAGAGAATATAATATTCGTATTCTAGCCTTAAATGAAATATGATGTACTTTCTGTACCCAAATATGTACCCTTATTTCTATTTTAAGTTACGGTTTGTACCCTAAAGTGTTTTTAATTCAATCATTTATTCATAATAAGTTACTTATATTGCTATTTTTTTGTATCTTCTAAATTGTTTCGTATTAAATGTTTTATCTTTCAATCGCTATAAAAGTGAAACGAACCTAAATTCTTGAATAAAGTCATTTGAATTTCTTTTATCTATAAAATTATAGATAACTAGCGGTCCGCCCCGGCTTCGCCCGTGGTACGTGTTTACGTTTTCTCTCCATAAGAACCATCCTCGTACTTCAAGGAATATAATAAAAAAGAATTATCGAAATCGGTTCAGCCGTTCTCGAGTTATGCGCTTACCAACACATTTTGCGATTCATTTTTATATTATAGATAATAATATTTTCAGCTATACCAGAATACCGTCCACAGTACCTTATAGTAGCTAGCGGGTCTCTATTCACTCGCATACAATACAACATGTTAGAAAACCCGGAGACACACACCACACATTTCGATATAGCGAGGGTACAGGCGATGGCGTATGATAATTTTAGAGGTTTGTGTATTTTTTGTACTAAAAAGGGCTTTTATTGACATGAATATGGTTATGTACGTTGTAGGAATGGATTTGTATAAAATTTTAGTATTATAATTAATAATTTGGTTATTGAAAATGTAGGGTACTTTTGGTAATTTGTGAATATAACTGCAAAGTATTCTAATTTCTCAGTCTTGTACATTTTACTAAGTATTACTTACTAATTGTATTACGATAAAAGTAGACTTTTTCTTATAACAGCATAAATATTTTTAATATTTAAGGTGCTAAGTGAAAGTATATTACTACAACTTATATAATTTCTATATCATTCTTACATATAATTAACCATTTAGCAATTTACGATTGTACTGATATTTATTTACACAATTTCTTTTAGATACTTTATTCTTATATGATGGCCAGAGGAAATCGATTAACTACATCAATATGAGCGACTTCACTTTGGGAGTGACGCGTCTTTTTGAATATAACGCGTTGGAGAATGTCATCGACATGGGCTATGGTAAAGTATACTACAAAAACCGTTTTTTGTGGATTTTACTTCATTTTTGTACCTATTTATTACTTGAGTATTATTATCAAAATATTTAATGAGTTGTCATTTATCTAACTAAAATATATTTATTTATTTTTTGTCTTTAATCTATCAATGAGAAACTGGTGTAAGTTATACCGCTTATAACTCAAAACGACTGAATAGATTGTAATTATTTTTGCTTTGTTAAATATTTCTTCGCTTCTATTAAGATAAAAACGGTAAAAAATACGAAAAAATCACAAAAAAAAAAAACTTTCAGATTACGTATCCGATGCGCTATACATCTTAGACGCGGGTCGTCGCATGATAGATGTTATATCTCTAAGGACGAAACAGAGAACATTGATACATCGTTTCAGTGGCCAAGAGATACCTGTCAGCTTCTGTATTGTACCGGAATATGGGTAATTTACTACTTTTTTATAACTTTTTTTACAAATTTTTCCATTACATAAAAAGTTTTATAATTTTGGTTATTCATTGCGATTTTATGATGTTCTTCTTAATCAGTCTGATTTTTTTTTGTAGAAATTAGAGAGCGACTTAGATTCCATGTTTCTATTTTTTTAATTATTCTGATACGTTAGTAAAGATTGTTTAATCATTCATAGCTCGGAAGATAAAATAAGTGAGAAAAGCAGAATTTCGCCAACAAATAATGTATTTATCTTTCAGGCGACTATTGGTGGCCTTAGTTGAAAGTGAATCTAACAACGAGATTTATATAGACAGCATGGGACTGGACGGACAGGATAAAATGCATATACTTACTAATAATATACTAGGTAATTATTAGTTGGTAAAATGTATTTTGTATAAATTTTTATAATCCTAATCTGTTTACCAGGAATAAAACCGTCAAAATAATTTTTAATTTAGGAGGGTAGTTCTCCATAACTTAAGTATTATCTTTTTTAGGTCCAAATATCCGTTTAAGGTATTCTCCTGAAATGGACATCGTATACATTGCTGATGAAGGTCATGGGATCATCGATTATTTCCACCCTGAAGGTAAGATATAATAAATAAATCATTATTTTTTATAAATCAAATTGAAAACAATAAAAAAGATTTTTTTTATATCTGAGCACCCTTCGAAAAAGCCGTGTATAAATAAAAAAAAAATCTATAAAATGGTTTTAACTATTTTAGGCACGGGTAAAACTCACTTCCGCGAAATAACTACAACAATCGCGAATTTAGCCGTTACGGACACACACGTGTTTTGGACGGACAGACATACACAACGGGTGTACTGGGCTGATGTACATAAACATGGACATGTTGTACGTAGAATGGAGTTGTGTGAGTAACTATTGCTTATATGGGTACTATTAGTAAAATTATTGAGCTTTGGCTTTTATAGTGCAAAAAAGGCATCTATTTACTTTAAAATGAAATTGTCTTATATGTAAATTAAATTCCATTCCTACTAATAGAATTATTTTTTGTCGGATATTACTTTGTCAGAAATAGTCTAGGAGTTAATTAAGTACCTATGTACTTATTCTTAATTCTTTGTTGTTATCATTAGAAATTATTGAACAATCAAAAGTCCTTTTTTATAGTGGGACAATCAAAAGTCCTGCTAAGTTTCAACATTATGACAAGAAAAAAAATCTTTCTATGAAATTGGAATTAAAAATCATAAATAAAATATTTTCAGCAATATTCCCGAACACGACATTCCTGCACTTACAAGTCACATCCCCACCGCCAGATATCAAGAACCCGCTAACTAAACACGCGTGTTTCCAAACCCCATCACCGTGCTCTCACATTTGTGTGCAAATCCCACATCCCATACCACAAGACCTCGATATGGGATATAAGTGTATGTGTCCCATCGGTTTGGTATGGGATGGGGAAGGGTGTGTGGGATTGGTAGAATGTAAGCTACATGAAAGTTATTGTTATAAAAGCAATGAGTGCTACTTGATGGGAAAGAAGTGTGATGGGATTAGGGATTGTAGGTACGGGGAGGATGAGGAGAGTTGTCCACGTGAGTTAATTTTATTTTATTTATTTTTTGAAGTGAAACTTCTTCAGGCGCGTTGAGAGTAAAATTTCAAGGTCGCGTAATGGCAATAACATCACGTCATGGAGTAAGGCTACGATTTCTGATGACACTCGGCACACATGCTCTTTTTTATTTTACAATTTATTCTTTGTTGAAGTTATTGAGGGGTGGAATGTTTGTGTGAAATAAAAATGCGTAATGGTTTTCTATGTTCCGAGTTAAGAATTAATATTTAATTTTTAATTTCTAGCCCACATCACTCAAAGTTCCCAGTGTGGTTACGGACAGAAGATGTGTAACAATATTTGTATTGGAAAAAATGATATTTGCAAAGATAATGTAGCTACAGGTAATGTTGTTTAAATTATTTTTGACTAAATAAGAGATTAATAATGTGTTTTGAAAGAAAAAAAAAAACTACCTAATTAATGCCTGTCATGCCTATTACATGTAAGAAAAAAATGTATGTGGTCTCTTTCCAAAAAATCACTCATATATATGATTTTTTGGAGTTTTAACCGTGTTGATGATTTATTTAATTTATTATATTAAACAAATTTCAGTAACATGCAGTCCAATGAAAGTGCAATGTGTGAACACGTCTATATGTATAGCTAAATCATCTGTATGTAACGGTCTGTCTGATTGTCCCGAAGGCACCGACGAAACGCCCGCCGCTTGTAGCACTATACAGTGTTTGGATACTGAGTTTACGTGAGTTATTCAGTATTTATACTATTTTCTTATTTGTTTCTTATTTCTTGGTTCGTTTGATGATTCTTGTTGTATTTGACATATTTCTTGTTGTATTGCTTATTGGTACTTGTCAATTCTTAATTGTTAATTGTTATTTGTTACTTAATATGTACTTGTAACTTGTTACCTACATGTTACTTGTTACCAATGCTTGTTACATGTGACTTGTTACTTGTTACATGCCACTTGTCATATGTCACTTGTTACTTGTCACTTGCTACTTGCTACTTGCTACTGGTTACTTGTCTGTCTTGTTGACAGTTTACTACTTATTTATAATTTTAATATATCCGCTACCTGCAATCAACAATACCAGTCCCTATTCTTTTTATTACTTGTTTACTAATCTGGGCTTATATATTTTTTCATAACAATAAATAACAAATATGATTTTATACAGTTGTACATCGAGCCCTTGTATTCCGATCTCTTGGAAATGCGACGGATTTGATGACTGTGCTGATGGGTCTGATGAAATTAATTGCAGTAAGTTATTAATACTCATATATTACAAAATATCAGAAAGTTGACCAAGGCATTTTTGGAGAAAATATAAAGAAAATCAGTTTTTTTTTTAATTCGAAATAGTCTGAACATGTTGTTAAGATATTCCGCAATTCCATGTATAAATAATTCAAGTACAATAGGTACTTAGTGGATTTAAAGTGAAAATGAGTTTTCTTGTATTTGTATCCGTTTCTGTTTTTCTGTTACACTACTGCTTACGGCTTAACCAATATCGATGAAATACGAAATACCATTGAAAATAAGGCAATTTTATCCTAATATTTTTTTTGAACTTTTATCTGCTCCTCTCCTAGTCAACGACTGATTCCAAATCCAGATTACATTTATTGAAAAAAAAATGTTGTGTGGTTTTATGAAACCACGGTAAAAGTGAAACTTTTTTTCACACTATAGACATTTAACTAAAAATTTTTCGAATAATATTCCATTAAGGGTATAAAAATCGCTTTATCAATCTTAATTTTATACTTGGAAAATTGGAATGATAATGGGAAATAATAAAATTAGACGTGCTCTAACTAATATTTTTATTCAACTCTGTATCTTATAGAGTACGACTTAGGTACATAATACTTAACAATTAGGTATTTAGATAATATAGGTACACATATCAAAAAACTGAAAACAATATTTTATTATCTTTGAGTCATTTTGATCCGTTTTTCAATTATTTTTAACCGACTTCAAAAAAGGAGGAGGTTTATCAATTCGGCCGGTATGTTTTTTTTTTTTATGTATGTAAGTACACCGATTACTCCGAGGTTTCTGAACCGATTTACGTGATTCTTTTTTTGTTCGATGCGGGATGGTGTCGAATTTGTCCCATAAAAATTTTATTCGGATAGACCCAGTAGTTTTTATTTTATGGGCATTTTTGCAAGTGCAAGTTTGAAGTCGGTTGTTTTTAACGCAGTTATCACTTGTCAATCATTCTATTATCATTCCATCTTCATTATGAGTTTCACAGTTTATAAATGTAACCAATATTTTATGGTAACTAAAATACGTGAACAGTGATTTACATTCGATTTTTTCAATGTATCTAGTAAAAACCGCATCGATCGTTGAACCATATCTCGTGGTGGGTACATTTTTATCATTTATCATTTCTTCTCTCAAGTATTCAATGAGTGGAGCAGATTCTTCTTTCTTGAAATCTGTATTACAATCACCAGACAAAATAACAGGCATTCGTGAATATATTTCTCGAGAACGGAAGATTTGAGCTGATGACGTAGCAAATGGAGCTAGATGAAAACCTAGAAAATCCATTACATCATCTATTTTTTTATTTACTTTAATATAATATATTGACGCAATCACGAGTTTTCTGTTTTCATCGAGTTGACAAATAGCTGCACAAAAATCTCCCACAGCAGATTCGGAAGCAGTTGCTTGACTTACACTCATGTTATTGATGTATGCTTGCATTACTGAAGGAACCCTCAATGAATTATCATTGTTTTTAGTATAGCTACTCCACCATATCGAGAAGTACTATGTTTCTGCCTACTCACACAATGAAAATTGGGTGAAAATTTGCTCATTATTTTTCAAATTAGTTTCACATAAAACAAGAGTATTGATTGATTTTGTCAGACTTGCAGAAATATCTTTCGAATGAGCTCGTAAGCTTTGGACATTGAATGATATCATCGACAAACCCCGTCGACTCATAATGAAATTCGAGATTTCATCGGTGATAGTAATCAGTGGATTCAACGAAAGTCGCTCTAATTCTATTCTCAAGTCTTGTGTTTGTTTAGTAACTCGACAACCAGTGTGATAAAAAATTTTGTTGCTATCTTCTGACACGATGTAAAGACCGTTTAAACCAGTCACGCGGCTAAGAGCTACGTAAACTAAATCTTGAGCATGATTTTTTTCGTAATGATAAACAACTTCACTGTACGTTCCTCCTTGTGCTTTATGAATCGTTGATGCATTGAAAGCTGATAATGGAAAATGTTTTCGTTTTATTACAGTATTACGTTGACGACCGTTGATTGGTGATGAAGTTGATAATGACTTGATTGGCACGGAGTATCTATTAATATTTAATTCCTCGATGCGATGAGCAAATTTTTGTCGGATTTTTTTCCCCACATTCTTGTCCGGAGACAGTAACCATACTCTAATTAATTTAGTATCGTCAAATTCAAGATGTATCAATTTCCCTACATTACCGTTAGCGATTCCGTCTGAAACGTCAACATTTTTTGTTATGACGTACGGTAAATCATTAACAAAAATTATTTTATGTGGCAGCCCACCGGTATCAACGGGTGCTTTTTTTGCAAATGCATCTAAATATTTTTGAGCAAGTACTTACCGGGTCATCACAATTCATGATTATGTCCTCAGAAATTGACTCGTATTTTGTATCATACGTCGATAGGATCGAATTGTTGTAATTTTAAACTTTCTTAACTTGAAAAAATAATCGAATTCCTGATGGACACATTTGTTTAGCTTCGTCTTCAGTGAACATTCTTGATTCGATAATATTTGTTTCCTCTAAACTTAACTGTGATCCACTACCAATTTTTGTTAAAATAGACGAAAACTCTCGATCTTCTTGACGCATTACTTCATGTAAAATGTACTTCAATGGGTCCAAGTAAATGCATGCTCGCCACAAAAAGATCTTCATTGAATCCTGAAACAAAAATCATTATTTTAGTATTTTACATATTAATGCTATACTCTAAAGTCTAAATCAAAACAGTACCTGAGTCTGGATTGTTCTAAAATTCAATAAATGGATTTGCATCATGTTGTATAAGCGGCAAAATTTCAAGGTCTTCCTCATTTTCATCAGGGTGACATAATTTTCTGTATGCTTCAATAATTTT
Source organism: Colias croceus (assembly GCF_905220415.1). Lineage (NCBI taxonomy): Eukaryota > Metazoa > Arthropoda > Insecta > Lepidoptera > Pieridae > Colias > Colias croceus. The sequence continues at coordinate 4,910,179 of NC_059558.1, read as the reverse complement.
GTCAATATCTAAATTTGCTTCGAACTCTTCACGACGAGCTAAAATCAGTTGTTCGTTTTCTTCATAAATTTGATTGAATCGCATTTCAGCTAAAATGTCCCTTTCTTCATTACGAAATGGAATGTATAAAGTAAGCATTTCACGTTTGTAGTCTAACATTTGATTTGCCATATCGTAATGTCGATAGCGTACGATCCTTGGAGTTTTCCGTCGGTAATATACTTTATTACTTTGTTGATTAATGTTTTCTTCTGGTGCTAACTCTTCTTCAATGTCTACTTCATCTTCTGAATTCGAATTTTCGTCTGTAAGTGCAGGTTCCGACGGGATTTGTCCAGATTTGACTGGATACCAAGCAACAAACTCAGCAAACAGGTCGATTTTCGTATTTTTCGAAACAATTTTCTTTCCAAATATTGGTATCGTTATCAGAAAGTCTTTCTAATTCTTTCTGTTTTTCGAATACGATGACGTTCCTGAGGCCACATCGTAGGTATGAATTCAACCTTAAGCGTTGATTTAGACATTGGTTCTCTAAGAAGAAACCATGCTGCTTCTTGGCTGGACATTTCTATTCCAAAAGATCCAGTAGTTCCTGCTGAAGATTACTAGTGCCTCGATTCGATTTGTTTACATACTCCACAACGTATGCAGCACAGGAATACTCATCTGTAATGTATTGGATATCCATGTTCGACTGCAAATGGTGAAATATAAATGGATTAAAGAAGTTATGCCATTTTTCATTAGGATGCCGTTTAACGAAAACCATTGGTCTTGAAATTCCAGCAGATAGAATTTTATGATAGTCCTCATCTGATGAAATGTTATTTTTATTATAAAAATCATCAATATCATCGTAGTTATTGTTTTCGAGATTTTGGTGTATTGTTTTATATCTTTTCTTATACTCATCATAAACATATCTTTCATCATCAGTAGATTTAGCCAAAGGCTTGAGTAGTATCGTTGACCTACTAGGCATGAAAGGGGCGTTGAATCTGCATTTTCGTTGATTCTGATCATTTTTATAACATGTAAAAGTGTGATGGTGTGTGACTAGATTAATGTTTCCTGACGCTTCTGTGCTCGATACTGAAATTAAATCATCAATAAGCTGAATAGTAGAATTAATGTCTGCTCCAAACGAATCTTTAGGCGCCTCATTCAGCCAAAGTAAAATATGAGCATGAGGACTTCCTCTGTGTTGAAATTCAATCCTCTTGAAATAATGTTGAACATAATGCTTACCGAATGGGCTAATGGTTTTATGTTGGAGAATTTTCATCATGACATTGACGAGTTTATTGAAATAAATAGCGCATGTTACAGCATCTTCATTTATTAATTCTGCCTTGACTTTATAATGCAGCTGATCAATTTCTAAATCAGTTATCTCCGTGCCATATTTCAATTTATGCAATGTTTTCAAAAGCCATTTCCATGATATTTCATTGGCACTCATCGTCAAAAATACTGTTGGCTTACCAAGTTGCCGGATCATTGCAAAGAGGTCTTTCTTTCGACTTTGCCAATATTCTACTGAATTCGGGAGATTAGGCTTAGGTGGATACTTAAATCCATTGTACACAGCCAAATTCGGTATTTTTCCAGCAGTTAACGAAGTTTTACAGGTCGCACACACAAGAATGTCTTGCAACGAGACAGTTGGGCATATTTGTTCTAAGATTGCACTGCACGATAAACGAAATGATTTCAAATCATTTTTGAACCATAATCTATCACAAACAGTGCACGCAAAACCAAATGGATTATCCTCAAATAAGGTTTTAAAAAGATTATGAGCTCCGTTATGTCTCATATAAAATGTATAGATCGATGAAGGATTTTCTTCTGCGTGAGTTCTTCGTGCGTTCAATCTTCGTCGGTACCGACGAAAGCGTGCGCCCGCAGGAGTAGAAGTGTTTGCATTGCCAGTTGTATCTTCAGGAGCCTGCGGTGAAGATTCATGGTTAAAAAATTTTTGAGGTTGATCGGACGAGTTTTGAAATTCCTCTGGATTAACAATTAATTCTCGACTTGTACTTGTATCTCGACTTGTACTTGTATCTCGACTTGTAATTGTATTGCTGTCACTAGTGCCTCGGTTAAAATTGGCACCCGATTTTAGCCGCTTGCATTTTTGACGATACCTGCGGCATCGTTCCGCATTTAGTTGCTTTTGATGTAAAAGTTTTGCTGTAACAATATTTTCAGATGCAGGCTCACCACTTTGAACGGTATCAGTACTGGGCATGGCATCTGTTAAATAAAATTTAATATTATATTGAATGGATCGAACATAAATAAAATAAAATGTATGCGTGTACTAGAGTACACACGTAAGAAGTGAAACTTCTTTATGACCTTAAAAATGTCACGAGTACGGCGTAACGCAAAAATGTCACGCGTACGGCGTAACGCAAAAATGTTACACTAAATTTTTGTCCAACCCCGATAAAGAAGTTTCACTTCAAAAATAATTAATTTAATATTCATAAAAAATAACTCAAAATAAGTTTAATAAAAAAGTTGTGTGGTTTTATGAAACCACGGTAAAAGTGAAACTTTTTTTCACACTAGACATTTAACAAAAAATTTGTACGATAATTATTAGCGTACCTACGTATCGTGCGTCACGCGACATGCGCTACACAGACCAAAAAGTTTGAGACGATGTACCTAATAAAAGTTTCACTTTAATAAATTCAAGTACTCAAAATTGAAATAAATCCATAAACAACAAAACATGCACAGCAAAAAGTTCTAACAATTTTAATAAATTCAATATAAAAACTTCGTTAACTCACCAAGATCTTTTTTCCTTTTTCTATAAGCACGTGCTCTGTCAGCGTTCTGTTTTTTACGGCGTAAATTTAATTCATCGTCATTCATTTTTTTTTTGCACTATTCTTTGCTTTTTTCCACGTTGATCAGTTTTTTGGACTCACTAGCTGTGTCGTCATTTACCAAAAGCAAATAAAAGTTTCACTTTAATAAATAACAACATTTACATTAAACACTGACAAAAATTAAACACAAATAATATAGCGTGGAGCACTGGCACAAATGAGTAATAGTCAGATACACTACACGGTCAGCTGCTGCAAACTATAGGCGCCGCGGCCGCCACATTGACCTTAGCTGCACTGACAAGTGACAAGCGCCTTTCACCAAAGAATACATACTCAAAAGAGCTTTCACCACAGAACAGTATTACTGTTCTGTGGCTTTCACTTTATACCAGTGTTACCAACCTGAAGCGAACTGATTATCGTACCAGGGGCGTAAAATTATCGTACATTACGCGTATATGGATCGAAATTATCGTACTTTTTAGAATAAAGTCAATTATAAACAAATAAATCATATAAATTGTAATATTGATATGTATGCAAGTTCTCTATAGTTAATCTTTGTTTAACTACCGCTGTTAGGTGTATAATCTAAGACCGCTGTCAAATCAACGGGACACTGAAACCCAAACGTTTTACGTGCCCTACTATCATCGCCTACTATACATTAAACTCTTTGGTTTTACCATTGGGTTCTTGGGTTTTACGCGTGGTACAGACTACAGACCTGAACCGATTCCCTTTCCACTTTATGTTCAATAAACGCGCCAAGTTTAAAATTCAATCTGACAAAATTTCACTGTTCCCTGTGGTTCCCATGAAAGTTCGATATATGAAACACGTCAAAATTTCTTATTTGTATGACTAGATCTGTGTATGGGTGACATAATAATTAATATAAATTCACGAATTTTGCATGATAGAAATTATCATCGTATTTGTACGATAATAATTATCGTACGGTTCCGAACACTGCTTTATACCTACTCGGCAGCCGACCGTCACGCGTTTCACTTTAAAAAAAATATTTTTTGAACTTGATATTAATTAATTGTTTGTGTTTTATTATGTATTTACAGAGCCAAAAAAATGTGAAGAAGGATATTTCCAATGTGGTGACTTGTCGTGCATCCCGCTAAGCAAACGGTGCGATGGCCATTCTGATTGTTTCGATGAAATGGATGAAGACAACTGTCAATTACCGGAAATTATTGAAACGGTATTTAAAATTATTAAATTGTTTATGAGATTTAATAAATGTATGATTTGTAGACAACTCAGTAGTCAGTATAATCTTAATAATGAACTAAAATAATAAAATTCTTGTCATAGTAAAATTATTGTGAACGCAAAGAAGCGTCAGTAGGTATTTTTCCTTCTTTTTCTAGTAGACTAAGAATATTTTTTATTATTCTTTACTACAGCGACTATTATAATTTCAGAGAACGGTTATCTGTCATTTATGGGAGTTTAGATGTGAGCACAACTCCAGTATTTGTTTGCCGTTAACGGCTCGGTAAGAATTATTTTAAGAATTAATTTAACGATATATCATTTAATTTAGCTTCTTCTGCTTTTATATTTTTTCTTAGGGTTAGTTATTACAAAAAATACGATATTTTAGGTGTAACAAGAAGGTAGATTGCCCCGGGGGCACAGATGAAGCAGGTTGCGATTTTCATTGCGCCCCAAACGGCTTGTACCCTTGTGCCCAAGAACTGAAGTGTGTTACTAAAAACCAGCTATGTAACGGACGGAAAGACTGTACCGATGGCTCCGATGAAACTATCGAAGCTTGTATTAAAGGTAAGAATTATTAAGTTGCGATTTGTACCCTAAACGGTTTGTACCCTAGTGTACTCAAGTACTTAATTAATGTTGTTACGTTAATAATGTAGAAAGTACGATACAGTAATCATGTGAAGATCAACTAGCTAAGATACCTACATATTCTAATTTTATAATCATTCTTAGACCAATGATCCAGACCAAAGAAATCCCATTTTTTAAATATAATCTACTCTACTAAAGAAGAAAAAATAGTCAATATAAAAGAATGTGTTCAATTTTTTTTTTCAACACTTCTCCGTATTTTCTCCGTATATCAATAAAAATAATTAATTGCAGCAAACAAAACGCTAGTATACGACAAAATAGACGTCATCCCGCAAACATGTAACCACGGGTATACGTGTAATGACGGGACATGTGTTGAGTGGCGGCAGGTGTGCGACCACGTGACTAACTGCCGCGATGGGACTGATGAAAAGGGACTGTGTTGTAAGTTTTTAAGTATTTATCAGGTTTAACTTAAGTTTTTCACTATTATACGTTTGTAAGTTAATTTGTTAATTTCAGTATTTCGGTATTTTTTTAGACATACTAAAAATAACTTAGGGCACATATTGCCACACGTACCCAAAGTTTTCCATTGTACCCTACGTAAATCTTATCCCCATTTAGAGTCACATCGTTTACAATATCATTACTTATAGCCACACCCTGCAACACTTCATGTCCCAACTTCTGTCACCGCACCCCACGCGGGCCACAATGCGTGTGCCCGCTCGGGTACAAGCCACGTGGTGACACGTGTGATGACGTGGACGAGTGTGTGAATGACGTGTGTTCACATGTGTGTCACAATATACCTGGGTCGTTTGTGTGCTCGTGCTACGGAGGTTATGCTTTGGGGTGAGTTTATTTTTAAGCAGACACGTATATGTTTCGCATTCTGATAATATAGAAACATTTTTATATAGCACAATCTGACGGTGAATTAGTTATTGTGGAAAGTAGAGAACTGAATAATTTTCTTTTTTTATTATACCATCAAACTTATTAATAAATGAGTACCGCAGATATTAAAACCAACATATAGGTCACGAAATGTTCAATATTTATTGACTGAAGCTTATATTTTCTTTATTGAGCTCAAATTGAGCTTTATTATTTCTTATCGATACATCAACGTCATTTTATTATTTTCTTTTCAATATATTTATTATATTTATCTAACTATAGATCTGACCATCGTTCGTGCAAGGCTATTCGCGGAGATGCCACAGTACTGTATACTAAAGGGGCTGATATTTGGTCAGTGTTCGCGCACCACCATTATTTGGAATATTCGTATAGTAGAACAATTGATGATCTGGATTATGATTTTAGGTAAATATTATTGCATTTAATGTAATTTGTAATTGTAATTGTGTTTATTTCACCACTTGCTTATAAAATCCACGATATCTTCATATACTTTCACTTTCTTGATACCATTTTTTTTCATTGATTTCCTAAGTGATGCCATTTTACACAAAACAAAGTTGGAAGATAAGCTAAACAGAACATAACAGGTACCTATGAAACTACCTGTCATTACCATTTTATATTACTTGAAACCAGGATTACGGATTACCTGGGAGAATTACTCGTCTCAGGATTACTCGCTAGTTGGAAGACAAGCCAAGCGTTCCATACTATGGCAAACCAAATAAAATATGTTTTTTTTTCTTATATTTTCCAGGAAAAATAAGTTTTACATAACAGTAAGCAGTACGGAAGAACTTATAGAAGTGAATCGTAACCAGAAATCATACACCATAACTGCTATAAGTAACATTGGTAAACCTACTAAGGTACTGTGATTATCCAATTGGAATTCTACAAATATTTTAACGAAATCAAGTATTGTTACCAAGTGAAGTTTTTTACATCGTAAAAATTTATTGTGTTAATTACCTACATATTATGTTTATGAAACAACAAAAAAGAGAGGTATAATATTTCTTTTTTGTTTTTCAGGTTTCTGTAGACTGGATAACAGGGAATGTGTATTTCGTAGATTCTAAGATTGCAGCAAGTCATGTGAGAGTGTGCAACTATGCTAAGAAAGTTTGCGCTCGGTTGCAAAAACTACCGTCAAATGCTGAGGTGAAATAATTTTATTTCCTTTTCTTTAAGATATCCTTAAAAAATTATCTTCTTGCTTACAATTTCCGTATCTTATATCCAACTAGCACCATATCCCGTTTTCAGCCGGTTTGACGTGGAGAAAAGAATATTATATAATACTATACTAGACTTAGTTAACCAATTTTTTGACGTGACAACGTCTTAAATTAGGTTGCGGCTGGGAGTCACTTATGAAAAAGTGTAACGCTCGGTAACGTTACGATGAGTCACCGAAAGAGGCACGCGGGCATGGTTAGCCCGCCTAAAACTTTCGCCCGTATACCGACTTTACAGGCAACCAATTTTTTTTTAAGTTGCTTATTTTTCATTGTGAGGCAAAAATTACATATTTTGTGAAAATACGAAAAATAAATATGATTCTTATAAATTTACTATGAATCATAGGTATCATCACTCGTAGTAGACCCAACCAACCGTCGAATGTTCTACTGCATAGTAGAATCACATGAGAGCTACGTACGATCAGCTTCTCTCACCGGCAGAGATATATCTGATATAGGAACTGTGGCTAATTGTTCTGGATTAGCAGTAGATGGGTTTAAACGGATGCTGTATGTAATGGATAGCCATACAGGCTTTTGGAGAATCAGTTATGATGGGAATAATAGGTAAGTTTTACTGGGAGTGGGACTGGAGTTACATTGCATACTTAATAGGAGAGACTTCTGTAGATCTAGATAGCATCAAAATGTAACTACCCATACGCAGGCAACACTATTTCTCTGTGCTGACAAAATGACATTTCACGCATAAGTATGCATTGACGAGTTTTTACTCGTTAATTAACATGAAACTGAAAGAATATAATAAATTCGATCGCTCTAGCAGGTCACGAGTGGCTGAGTTGGTCAGGCATCCGCCCCGGAATGGCGTGAAAGGATGCGGGTTCGAGTACCGCCTCGTGATCGAATTTTTTCTATTCTTTATAAATTTATAAAATAATTAACTTCAAAATATCTTCAAATCTTGCCATTCCAACCTATACATATATATAAATTATTTTTTTTAACAGACTCAACATACATAATATTGTATTTTTTTATTTCAGAGTATTAGTTATCAAAAACAACGCACACATTCAAAATCCGCACAGCCCAGTATTATTCGAAGACCACATTTATTTCCTAGACAACAACAAGCTAAAACGTTGTTTATTATACGCTGCAAAAACTTGCGAAAATTACTTCCATTTAAATGCGTCTAATTTTATTCTTCACCAAGAAAGCGTACAGAGGGATATAGATGTGAAAAATTCGTGTGTGAATTATAAGTGTTCGAATGTGTGCGTAATGGAGGCGAAGCCGATGTGTGTGTGCGCAGATGGAGCGTTGGCTGCTAATGGGAAGTGCCCGTTGTTAAAGCAAAATGAGGTAAGTATTGTTCTTTAAACTTAAATATTAAAAAATGTTTGTGGTCAGTATACATTTGAAAAAGGGCGGTAAACTGAAAAATCGAATCATTGTTACAGGTAATTATGTTAGGGAATAAATGGTATTGGTGATTTTTTACGCACTTGCATTGCATTTTATAATGGGTTTACCTTTTAAATATAGTTAGTTGAATAGAAGAAAAGTTATAAATAATATCTTTTTTTTATACTTAACATTGAGATCCTTGGTTCTTAATTGAGCATGTAAATATTTGAATTTTAAGCTTACATATTTAAAGCTGTAATTTTTATAAATTTTAAATAAGCTAGTTAGGTAAATATTTTGCATTCTATCATAATAATAGTTATAAATGTTTTTTTAATAATAACGTGTTCCTAACTTTCCAGCTTCTAATGATAAACGGCCAAATCCAACAGGACCCGATACGCCATTCCGTCACATTTACACTCACTATCATAGTACTTGTGCTATTCGCGATTTATATGTGCGTGTTCGTGCATTACCATTTCGTTACTAAGTGTAAGAACCGTAATGGGACTTATATGCAGTGAGTACTTAATGTTTTTTAATTTAATAAAAAAAAAACTGACAAATCGATTCCTCTTTTTGGTATGAGATGCTTAACGTTATATTTGAATTGCTAAGTTCTTACAAACCAGCAACAAATATAAATAATAAGGGACATTGATATGCGATTGAATTATGCAACTGTACATTGTACAACCATTGAATATATAATTAATATAATATTCTATGCGTGGCACAAAAAAGAGGCATTCAGCGTTCTACACACACAAAGAATAATGAGTATTAAATGGCTCAATCTAAAATAATGTAATCCTAAAACTACATATAACCAAATCTCTTTTTCAGAGTAAGATACCACAATAGACCCGATGCCATGACCGACTTCACGAATGCGTTTGCCGAAGTGCCAACTGCAGGGTAAGTATTTTATGATATAATTAAAAATTATTAAGGATTTTAAATACTTTTTACAACTTCTTTAAATGTATGTACCCAATGTACCAAATGTACCTAAAAAAAAGTTTACAGTGAGATGTATTATCAAGTAATGCAAGGGAATTTGTTTAATGTGGTATATAATGTGAACATTTTACAAACAGTTTATAGTTCGTCTTTGTTATTATTGTTTACATTCATTATTAAAATTTAAATAGCTATTTTACTCAAAAATTTCGCTTTGTACCCACACGTTGAAATGTACCCTAATATATTTTACGTATTTATACCCTTGTGAGTATATTTACGTAAAATAACGACACCTATGACTAAATTACCTATGTATTTGTTTTGTTTATGTTTACATTTTTCAATAAATAGCGTTAATTAATGCCCAAAAATACTTTCACGCCTAGAACACCTAACCGAGTTTGACGAAATTTGGAATAGAGACACAAATAACTTTGGAAATTGGGTACACTGTTGTTTAATATTGGGTACTTTTTCTATATAAAAGAATTAAGCTTGATGCGAGCGAAACGTGAGGAATCCTTAAATAATAAAAGGTATTGTCATATTTATTCTAAGTTCAGTATGTTTTACAGAGGTATTGGCCATCAATTCGTTAACCCGCTGCTGTACGTCAGAACTATGTGGCAAGATAAGTTCAACAAAAACAAGCCTATTGTAAGTTTATATATCAAGCAATAATTATTATTCCGTCGGTTTTCATTATAAAAATGTTTTTGAAGTAAAACTTCTTTATCGGGGTTGGAAAAAAATTTAGTGTTACATTTTTTCGTTACGCATGACATTTTTCCGTTACGCGCCATCTTTTTCTTATCTCTACCACGCGTGATTCGAGTATTTCTGTAAAGTTGCATATTATAGTAAATTATTTTTTGAAAAATAAGGTCATAAAGAAGTTTTACTTCTTACGTTACTACGTGTGTACACTAGTACACGCACACATTTTTTTTCTTTATTTTTATTATAATTCTTTTGGCATTGAATTAGTATAAAATTACAGGTTTATTGATTTAGGATCAGTTTGTTTAAAATGAGGGTAGATTCAAGTTATCTCACTTTTAACAAATTGTGTACTTGTAACCCAATGTATGTACCCAATGTACTTAATTGTTCAAATTAAAAATTAAATTAAATTAAAAATAAAATTAAATAAAAAAAAAATGTAATTAATTCTGTTCTATTTCTAACATTAATACATGCAATAAATGAAAGTTATTCTCAAATATCTTGAAATAATACAATATATTTATTTACTTTTACAGGGTACAGCTGGTCTCACTTTCGACACGCAGCAAGATTTATCAGACACAGAGTCTGATCTAGATTTAAGAGATACAAAACAAATGCTACGAAACAGATAAATATAATTTTTCGTGTTATTAATAATTGAAAATATTTTTATTTGCGTATTTATTCTGCAGGCAGAATATTTTATTAAATTTTAATGTTATTTATAAGAAATGAATGTTATTGTTATGTAAAAATTGAATGAATTGTTTATAATGTTCATTATATTAAAAGTTCTGGATTATATTCATTGTTTTCATCCTACTATCCTACTTAATATTATAATTACCTAATGTGAAAGTTTGTGAGGATGTGTGTGTGTTTGTTACTCTATCACGCAAATACTACTGAACCAATTACAATGAAATTTACTAGCACACATATACCTAAAGGGTAACATGGATTAACACATAGAATAGGCTTTATCCCAGAAATCCCACGGGAACTATGCGGGTTTGTTTTGAAAACGCGGTTACCCATAAACCTAAAACATATTCTCTATCAATATGTCATAGAAAGAAATTAAAATAAAACAAAAATAAAAAGCGAAATAAGTCTAATTAGAGAATTACATATAATAAGCAAGCAAATAAATCTATTTCCACAATTTCTTGATGGACATATTCTTCTCCGAGTCCTTCTGCATGACCTTGGCGACTGCCATTTCAAAATCTTCTTGAGTGACATGCACCCTTCTCTCCCTGAGGGCGTACATACCAGCCTCAGTGCACACTCCCTTTACCTCTGCGCCAGACGCACCAGGCATCAACTCTGCTATCTTACGCAGATTGATACCTCTGGTCAAATTCATTTTCCGTGAATGAATTTTTAAGATATCCAATCTAGCCTCTTCATTTGGTGGGGGGAATTCAATCTTCCTGTCAATACGCCCAGGTCTGAGTAAAGCAGGGTCAAGGATGTCAATTCTGTTGGTCGCCATGATGACTTTAATGTTCTTAGTGGCTTCAAAACCGTCAAGCTGATTCAGCAGCTCCAACATGGTTCTTTGTACTTCGGAATCACCTCCACTGCCAGATTCAATACGAGATGAACCAATGGAGTCAATCTCGTCCATGAAAATAATAGAGGGAGCATGCTCTCTAGCCATTACGAACAGTTCTCGTACCATACGACTACCTTCACCAATGAATTTTTGCACCAACTCTGAACCAGAAACACGGATGAATGTGCATTCAGTGTGGTGAGCGACTGCTCTCGCTAACAAGGTCTTTCCAGTACCTGGCGGTCCATACAAGAGTACTCCTTTAGGTTGGGCGATACCAAGAGCATCAAATAACTCAGGATGTTTCACAGGCAGTTCAATAACTTCTTTAATTTCTTTGATTTGTTTGTCCAAACCTCCTACCATTTCATAAGTAGAATCTGGGACCTTTTCAACCATCATCAACGATACCAAGGGATCGACTTTGTTTGGTAGGATTTTGTGTAAAGTATAGCTCTCATTACGTAGAGCAACACGGCAGTTGGCAGTGACATCGTTAATATCGACGTTTTTGTCAAGATCGACAACAAACTTGCCTTCTGGATGTACTTTTACCAGAACTTTCTTCTTGTCCATAGGTTTTACGACTTCTCCAACATACGACCCCTGCTCTTGCAAGAGCTGTAGTTCTTCACGCAGCATACGCACCTTGGCGTTCAGTTCATTTCGTTGAGCTTGCAAACGGCGTAAATTCTGAGATTTTTCGGCAACAATTAATTGCAACTCTTCAATCTTTGTTATGTAGTACGGGCGAAATCCTTCACCCTTTACGGTGTCCACCTCCATTTTAGTCAGAGTCATTGTTGAATTTTATTGTTTCAACATGGATGATACAATTAAATAACACTGAGTTTATCCAAAATATCAGAGAAAAATACAAGCAAACGCTGAGCCAACCACTCACAATGACAATTCAACACTTCCGATTTCCGACGAGTCACGCCACAGATTATCAATATCGTTAAAACACTTGTATTATAGATAAAAATATAGAATTTTGTTCTAGCCTTCGAGTTATTATTTCAACGAATAAATCAAGTATTATGGCGTTTCGTAAATATATGTATTTACATTAATAGATTAACGCAGTTCATTAAACAATGACCTACAAATAAACGTAGATTATACGAATATACCCACAAATATACCTATCTACCGTCATTCGTCGTAAAGTTTCTGTGGGGCTGTCAGGTGTGAAATGGTAAATGTCAACAATGTCGTTTTGATTAATTTATCAGTTTATTTTTCTTATCAAAATACTGTAACTTCTTTACTCCAAATAGCGATAATTTTTATCTCTTTTCACTCCAATATAAAAAAATCGTTCACAGTTTACTTCGTTGTCCTGAGTACATGCAGATCTAATAGTTAATAATTATTTTTATCAATTTTAATGGCAATGGAACTTACGACAAGATTTCGTACATTTCACCGGCTTTTTCAAAAACCACTTGGAATTGTATCATACCAAAGGTGTTCTCATAGTGTTCCAAAAGAAATTCCCAATGCTGACTTATTGAATACATTCAATCAAGATATTAAAGCTGGTAAGTACTTAAAATTGCATAATATTATAGATTGAGATTTACTGAAGTACCTATATTCAGAGCCCTACCACAATTACAAATGTAAAAAAGTTATAAAACACTTTGATAAAAAAATATATTAATTATTAAAATACCTAATAAGACTGACATTATTTTTATAAAAAATCATCTTAGAATATTGAATAACAATATCAATTAATCACTGAAAATCTGTTTTCACGAAAACAGTTAAAATAATGCGTCAATTGTGATAAAAATATGATAAGATAGATGTTCTGCTATTTATAATTTATGTGCCCAAGATGACAGATTATAGGATCCTATTCAAATGATCTATTTTTCATTAATATGAACATGACTTTGACAAAATTTTAAACTTAATTTCTATGAAAAAGTATTAAAAATGTTATGTGAATACCGCACATAATTATGAATGGAGGATAGGATCCTATTCAAATGATCTATTTTTCATTAATATGAACATGACTTTGACAAAATTTTAAACTTAATTTCTATGAAAAAGTATTAAAAATGTTATGTGAATACCGCACATAATTATGAATGGGTGTTCATGAGATAAGATTAAATAGCTTAATAAGATTAGTTTATGCTAGAACTAGCTTTACTAGGGTTTATTATTTTTCTATTAAAATTTTATGTAATTTAATGAAATGATATACTTCATCAACTTCTTCACAGACTTATACAGAACTTAATCAGAAGATATTTATTTTTCCTGTTTAGCTTTTTATCTTTAGTATTAAGGCTGTTTATTATGTAACAAGTCCTATAATTATATCCATTGTTACCTAATATCTAACAACTTAACAAGTATATATCAACAGCAGGAAAGATAATAACAAGAATTCCACAACTATATACAAAACTGCTTTCATTTTCTGTACTATACACAGAAAGAAACTTTGTTTTATACTATGTAGTGATAAAAGAGCCTATTACCTCACAACTTTTGTTATCTCTGCCAGATAAACATACGTTTACAGTACTCTAGAATAATATTATATAATATACAATAATGCAGAATAATAAAGAGATTGATTTGTGATAAGGTCTAGGTGACCTTATCACAAATCAATCTCTTACTGGTCCAGTATATTTATTGATAGCTTTCCACACGTAGCTTCGCGCACATAGTCAAAGAAAAACCAGCATTGTTCCTGTTCTTGGGGATAACCACAAAATAATACACATTCTTTTGCTGTCTTGGTACCTAATTTCATCAAATTAGTTCATTGGTTGAGGCGTGAAGTAAAGACAGACAGAGTTACTTTCGAATTTATAATAGTAATCGTATTTGTAATATTATAGTAAGGTTAAATCTTTTTTATTTTTCTAGGTGGAGTGGTGCCAGTATTCCGTAGAGCTCTATTATATCCATCAAGGGTTGCGGTACAAGATGAACAGGGATCGTACACATATGCAGGGTTATACCAGGCTGCCAATAAGCTTAGTCAGGATATTGCTGCACAATTGTGTAAGTATATCTGTACTGTTATACATATATGATGGGCCCTCTTCACAAAGGGCAGTAGAGGCAATCGCGATAGTGTAAAGGCCATAAATAAATGTCCTTGATCGGCCGTCATTGTAGAGGATTTCATAATCGACGTAATGGCTGCAAACATTGACTATCATTTGTTATTTTATTATTTTTATTAAGTAAGTAGTATTCAAGTACAAATATTTTATTAAAAGCAATAAACATTTTTTTTTCTAGTGGGTGAGAAAGAAAGAACAATTTCATACATGTGCGGTAACAATGCCTCACATATAATCATACAATGGGCTATCTGGATGACAGGAAACATTGGTAAGTTTTTTTATTATATATACATACTACCTTTCACTGCGCGGCTTCGCTCGCTTTGTAGGAAACTTATTAACATTATAAACTAAAAGCTTTCTCAAGAACCATTATACGTCTATGTTTTAAAAAGAACCACTTCAAAATTCGTAGTGCAGTTTTAAAGAATTAAGCGTACCTACTCTGGGACGGACAGACAGCGAAAGTGACTTTGTTTTGTGCTATGTATGGATGTGTAGTGAATAGAAAGTGGATGAATAGTGATAAGAAAGAGAAGTAAATTAATACTTCAATTGTATTACTTTTCATAAGTTGTGGAATAAAAAGTCAAAGCAATAGTTAAGTTTTGTTGCTGAGTTGGTAGGTGCACTCTCCTACTACATTTATTTTTTATAATTATAATTATGTACAATTCTTTCATACTTCTATAAGATAGTTGTTTGTCAAAAAGTGTATTTTTATCAATTCATTCTTTATCTAGTATCTATTGATTAAAGTTTTACCGTGCCATCTTATACATATTTCAAATGTTACGAATCAGTCGTAAATAGTAACATTTTATCAATAATTATCTAAATTCTAATTCATGTTACGCACGCTATTTACTCTTATATATTGTGTTAATATTTTTTTAATAAAAAATTGAAAATTTTACACATGATACGGTATTTAAACTTACGCTTTTCCTAGCTATGCCTAAGACGACTATTATTCCTATAACTTAACTTAAGCTAATAATTCTATATAGGTAAAGGTTCAATATAGAAGTTACTAGTTAAATATTGAATATGTATCTACGTTTAAATGTTCTCTATTATCGGTTATATATCGGTTTTCATTATTTTCTAGCTGTCCCTCTCACACCTATCCACCCACCGGACATGCTCAAATATTTCATCCAAGACAGTGGCTCGAGCCTCATCATATGTACAAAGGAACACGAGAACTTGCTCCGTCCTATAGGTCAAGAATTCTCTAAGCCACTATTAGTATCGAATAGAGATAAGAATGAAAATGAAGAGATACCAGACAGTTGGAAGCCAGAGGCTGGTTTGAACGAAGCGGGGCCAAATAACTTGTGGTACGGGGGAAAAGATGCTATGTTGATCTATACTAGTGGTAAGTAGAATGAATTATAGTTTGAGATATTTATCAGTTTACAATATTTGTTTCCATCGCAGATTATAAATCAAAATATAAGTACAATCTTATATGGTCAACGTAAAAAAACACAGTTGCAGAAATCAGTAAACATATTTTTAACCAACTTCAAAAAAAGGAGGAGGTTATCAATTCGGCCGGTATGTTTTTTTTTATGTATGTACACCGATTACTCCGAGGTTTCTGAACCGATTTACGTGATTCTTTTTTTGTTCGATGCGGGATAGACCCAGAAAAATTTTATTCGGATAGACCCAGTAGTTTTTATTTTATGAGCATTTTTGTCTGTAGGTATTTGTGAATTTTGCAAGTGCAAGTTTGAAGTCGGTTGTTTTTAACGCAGTTATCACTTGTACAAAGTATGTATGTAGGAATTATTATTAGTAGTATGTAGGATTTATAATAATTAATTAAAAATCTGAATAAAGATTAAAATGAAAACTGGTAATTTAAAAACCTACAGTGAATCAGAGATCAAAAATTTAAGAAAAGTTTAAAAACACTTTATTTCATTTAAAAAAATCTTCGAACCCAGGAACAACAAGTAAACCCAAAGGCGTAGTCTGGACGCACAGCATGCTGAGCACTCAGATCTCAGCATTACACACAGCCTGGCAGTACTCAGCAAATGATGTAGTATTACATACATTACCGTTACATCATATACATGGACAACTCAATTCATTGAACGCGACTTTGGCTGCTGGAGCCAAGTGAGTACAAAAAACAAAAAAAATAATAATATTAACAAAAAATAAGGAGTACAGTATGCTGCGAACGCAAATAGCAGCAATAAACACAGCTTGCAACTACTCGGCGCATGACGTGTAACATATATACTCTGACTTAAATTATAAACTATAGACTATTTTTTCATATTAGTTGTTGTTCTATTCATTCTCTTCCTAACTACCTATATACATATTTAGAAAATAAAATCATGGCATAAAATCGCTCTGTTGCGATGTGACAGATAGACAAACGCTTTCGCATTTATAATTTTATAAAAATAAGTCAAAATATTTCTTATTTACAGTCTTATTATAAAAAAAAAATATTGTGATTAAAAGGGACTTTTTTTCCTTAGTGTCGCGAGTCCAATTTGCAGTTAACCTTTTTTTTTGCCCTTTAGATTCTTGTAACTGACGATTAGTAAATTAGTAACTATCCACAGAATCCGCATGTTACCATCGTTCGCGTCGCACACAGTATGGTCGCAGCTCGTGGGCTCTCAGGACACGCGAGTGTCAGTGTTCCACGGCGTGCCCGCGATGTACGCGAGATTGGCGGCGGATCACGGGACTATGTTCACTGGTAACATTTTATATTCTTTTTTCAATTTTTTCATGAAATTTTTGGAGGGAATTTTTTTTTAAACGTCACAATGTTCAGTGCTTGGTTTGTGTACAGTGCTACAAACTTAACTGACCCGGTGGCAAAAACTGGAACTACGTGCCGCCATTTTGAAATGTCACATTTTCACAGACTTTTCATACGGAATATTTTGTCGACATCAGTGACACCGTCACCGGGTCAGATAAGTTTGTGGCACTATACGTGTGTTTTTTGACGTGACAACGTCTTATAATTCGATAAAGCCGGCTGCACGCACGAAAAAACATGACTCATGCGGCGTTACCTCGCTCTGAGGCATTCCGTAAGGCTTGAAGTGCAAGCGAGAGCGCGGAACGAGCGACAAAGAAGCACAATCGGCCTTAAGACATTGTCACGTTCAACTATCGTCAGTAAACCGACCTTACAGACAACAATTTTTTTTTTCGTGGTGGTTCATTTTTTGGTAATTCTTGATGTTAAGTTGTCTATGGGCACAATTAGTGGACTTTCAAGATTCGCGCGTGAGTTAGTTCCGATAGTAGCATTACTATGATCACTAGTACTAGACATTTTTTGTTTTTTGACCTCCCCATACCGCAGACGCACATACCTACTAGATTATCCAACAATACTAAAAAAACCCTATATTTTTTAACTTTCAATAAAATAAATATCTTAATCTTAAAACAATCTTGGTTGTTCTGTTTATTTTAATAAATATATTTTTTAGACGCCAAGACGAAAGAGTACGTGAGGTCCACCCTCAGCAAGATGCGTCTCATGTGCGCGGGATCTGCGCCGTTACCTGAAACACTATTCAATAAATGGGAGGAGGTAAGGAATAGCAAACAAAATAAAAATGTAATAAAAGATAAAAAATAATATCTGTAAATGAGCTTTCTTTTCTATAATTCTTCGTATAGGCAAGTCTTTGCACTGTATCGATAATACAGAAATCTATTGATAATGAATACAAATAACGGTAAAATTATATTTAAAATGTTAGTTTATACAAAACAAGATACACATCTAAATTATAAAAATAATATTGCGATCAAAAGGGGTTATTTTTTTCCCGTGTCGCGAGTCCAATTTGCAGTTAACCTTTTTTTGTCCTTTATTTTCATATAACTGATGATTTTTAAACTTTTTAACCCCTTTTTTATTCCTTAACTATTTTTCCTATCCTCCAGATATCCGGACTCCGTCTTCTCGAGCGGTACGGCATGTCTGAAGTCGGTATGGCGCTGAGCAACCCGTACCGGCCGATCAGCGCGCGGTCAGTGGGCCGCGTGGGGACAGCGCTGCCGGGGGTCAGCGCGAGGATCGCGGTCAGCGCTGAGAACGGGCTCGAGCCGGTGCTGACTGTAGCGTGCGACGCGCCTGACACACAGGTGAGTGGGTATAGCAACTAGTACTGGCTGGTCAGCGCAAGGTCAGCGCTGATAACAGGATGGAGATAGTGCTGAGAAAGAGCTGTTGAGATGCTGATTGTGGAATTATCTTATTGTCTTCAGCTAGTTGTGTGTATAGGAAATATAAGTCATCTTTTTAGGGTTAAAAAAACAGAAACCTATTTCCATAATCTTGAAATTTGGTATGAAACAACGTTTAACAGATAAAGGAAAAATATTGTGAGAAATATAAATTTTACAGCGTATAATATAAATAAAAAAAAAAACAGATAAGTATATACTATATACTATTTTATATATACGGAACCCCCGGTGCGCGTGTACGACTAGCACTTGACCGGTTTTTAAATTATCTATTTTTTTGTGAAATGTAATCAAATTAACTCATCTCTGTTTGTTTAAGGTGATTGCTACGATCTGTTCCCAGCCAATGTCCCGCTAGATGGCGCTGAATTCTACATTTCTAGTTTATTTGAGTTTTTGCGTAATTGGAAAAGATTAAGGTCGTAGGAATAGTCATGGCGATTACTGAATATTATATTTTATTTAAATATGTCATATCATTGCCTTAAAATCCACCCAATTCGGTAAAACCATGCGTTTTAACATCTGTCATTGCATACAGGGTCGTTTACACACACAGACGTATACAAAAATGATAAAGATTGAACTCTAGATGGCGTGAATGTAAAACAAGTTTGGCGTGTATGTATTTGAGTAGTTAGTAGCATATTATATTCTGAATTTCTGATCCATGCCTATTCACTCAAAACTACCTAATAACACTAATGATTTGTAACAGTAAATTATTTCAATAGGTAGGTATTTGAACATTTCCCAACAAGACGTAAGAATAATTATTCGTAGGTATACAAGATACCTACAATAACAAATCTAATACACTATTTATTATTTTATTATTTACTAGCGGTCCGCCCCGGCTTCGCCCGTGGTACATGTTTACGTTTTCTCTCCATAAGAAGTAAGAACCATCCTCGTACTTCAAGGAATATAATAAAAAAAGAATTATCGAAATCGGTTCAGCCGTTCTCGAGTTATGCGCTTACCAACACATTTTGCGATTCATTTTTATATTAGACTAGCGGTCCGCCCCGGCTTCGCCCGTGGTACATGTTTACGTTTTCTCTACATAAGAACCATCCTCGTACTTCAAGGAATATAATAAAAAAAGAATTATCGAAATCGGTTCAGCCGTTCTCGAGTTATGCGCTTACCAACACATTTTGCGATTCATTTATATATATATAAGATTATGTGAAAATAACCAGGAAGGTGAAAAACATATTTACGAAAACATAGTAACATATGGCTGTCGCTACAATAATTATATTTCAATTTTATCTTTTTATACCTAGTAGAACTGGCCGACGAATAAAAAAAATCGTATTAGAATACAATATATTACGGAACAAAAAAAGGATTGTAACTGAATTAGGTAGGTATGTTTGTTTCTGGGCGCACCGTTTTCGACGACGCGACGCGACGCGCGACGTAAGCGTATAGGTATAGGTACCTACTTTGCTAAAACAAACTAATAAAATTGTGTGTCTGTCTGAAAATTCGGAAAAGCATATTTTGCAAGTTTGTGATTACTTTGATAGTTTACCGATTTATAATAATTGTAATTGTAATTGTATAATATATAATTTGCAATGTGGTGAAATTTCATAAAAATCACGGGCCAATTTTTTGTTTTGAATCCCACCGAAAATATAATTGCGTTATTAGAATAATTAATTACTATACCTACCCACGATCAATTATTACAATATAGTCTCAAATGCATACTAGAGAAATATTGCAATTTGATTCAATTAAAATGCATAGCATACAAAAATAAATTCACAACACAAGAAATTCCGCGCGCAAATCATAGCGCGTGTCAATGAAATCAAGAATGTTTTATATCAAGCCGACGCGGACGAGCGACGACGCGACGCCGAACAAAAGTACCTACGACGGACGACCACGCTTCGAGTTGCCAAACACACAGCCAAACAACAATAATGAGTAATAAATTGTTTACAAAAAAAACAAGTTTTCCATTTTTCTGTATGAGTAGACAGAACTTCAAAACGCCACCTGCTACGGTTTATATTATGAACGATGGTTATAAAAATAATTGTTGGTGTAAACTATTTTATGGATCAATAATTTTGGAATTTAAAACTGTCAACATTGATTACAATAAAACGCAGTTTTATTTTATTACACTATTGTTTTTTTATCAAAACATGTATTTGAAGTACCATATAATATTATGCTGATCCAAGCATTTTCACTCAAAACTAATATCACTAATGATTTGTAAAAGTAAATTATTTCAATATACATTTCATAACCAACAAGTAAGAATAATTATTATTATTCCTACCTACAACAACAAACCTAAAACACTATTTACTATGGGAAAATAACCAGGAAGGTGAAAAACATTATATTATTATTTACGATTTCGACGCACTCGACTTTTAGTAAAATATAGTAGGTAAACATAATATTATGGTTTTGATTTTTGCTACTAGTATAAGAAAACTGCGTGTTCAAACTACTTGTTTGTCTGTCTGAAAATTCGGAAGTACTTTGGTAGTTTACCGATTTATAATAATATTGTATATATCGTTGTTCAAACACAATAAAATATGATATATACTGATTTATCACTGGTTTCAGTGATGAACTGATGAGTCAATGTTAGCCACTATACTTTCGTCATACGTGTGTATGATTGATGTGATTTGCAACGTGGTGATATTTCAGAAAAATCACGGGTCAAATTGTCCCACCGAAAATATAACTGCGTTATAAGAATAACTATACCTACGATAAATTATACATAATACAATATAGTCTCAAATGCATACTAGTGAAATATTTTATTTAAATCAATAAAATAAAAAAAAAAATAAAAAATAATAATAATACAAAAATAAATTCACAACACAAGAAAATCCGCGCGCAAATCATAGCGCGTGACAATGAAATCAAGAACTTTCGAGCCGACGCGACGCGGACGACGAAGGAGCCTAACAAAAGTACCTACAATCATAGGCGGCTCGTGACAAAATTGTATGGCCGTGTTCACTTGAAATAAAACAACGAAAATAGGTACCTACAATAGCGTTAGCAGTACAAAAAAAATGAGCACCACATTATAAATGTATATTTAATATTTATACACTAAAAATTATAGAGTATTTCAAAACGAATTCAATTATTATTTAGCAATAATTAGAAAATCCCCGAATTTGCATTCGTGATCGTATTCATAGTGTTTGTCTACACTAATATTATAAAGAGGAAAACTTTGTTTGTTTGTTTGATTGTAATGAATAGGCTCATAAACTACTGGACATTTTACCAATGTTTGCAAGTTTGTGATTACTTTGATAGTTTACCGATTTATAATAATTGTATACTTATATCATTGTTTAAAAATATTCAAACACAATATGATATAGGTACTGATTTATCACTGGTTTCAGTGATGAACTGATGAGTCAATGTTAGCCACAATACTAATCACTTTCGTCATACATGTGTATGAACTATGATTGATGTGATTTGCAATGTGGTGAAATTTCATAAAAATCACGGGCCAATTTTTTGTTTTGAATCCCACCGAAAATACATATATTACTAATTGCGTTATTAGAATAATTAATTACTATACCCACGATCAATTATTACAATTTACAATATAGTCTCAAATGCATACTAGAGAAACATTGCAATTTGAATCAATTAAAATGCTTAACATACAAAAATAAATTCACAACACAAGAAATTCCGCGCGCAAATCATAGCGCGTGTCAATGAAATCAAGAATGTAATTTATATCAAGCCGACGACGACGCCGAACTAAAGTACCTACAGTACCATTTACCTTCAGTGTACAATACAGTTTACAGACCTACGACGGACGAACAATAATGAGTAATAAATTGTTTACAAAAAAAAACATAGTTTCTAAGGTCATTAGTTTTATTTTATTGTTATTTTCTTTGAACGATTGGAAATGAAATTACTCAATTTTTACACAGAACTTTGATTTATTAGAATTATGCTCATTATGTATATAAGCGTATAAGATAACGAACGCGAATGCACGACATCTAGCGCGTCTTATGTCTAAACATCGCCTTTCGTTTAGACATTGACGCGCTAGATCTGTAATAAGTATATAGTCTATGCGCTAGATGTCGTGCTTTATGTCGTGTTTCGCTTGGCAAAAGTCACGCACACTACTGTAGAAGTGTCAAATTTTTCCGGTATTTTACTGTTGTTTTTCTAAGTAAATATTGTAAATTATTGATTAAAAAGGTCGAACGCGCACACATTTCATTATAGAGAAGTGATAAAATGATTAGTTTTAAAGAAATAGTGTCTGTGTTAAGTGTTTAGAGGTAATCAAAAATGTATGGAGGGACGGTCGGAACATCCACCTTAATGCACTGATAACAATTATCTAAAAAATTATTAGCACAATCATAATTCATCATATCGCGTATAAAATAAAATAATCTATTGATCTCATTGACGCAAGATTGTCGCACAATAAACAACAATAATCGAAAATATGCACCAAAAGCATCTGAAAGCATCATACGTGTTTTGTTTCATGGGCCCTCTTCACAATGGGCTGCGTTGGCCCAACAAATGATCGTCGATTTTTGTCCATTATGGCGATTATGAATAAACATCTACAATGACGGCTGATCATAGACATTAGACCTTCTACACTATCGTGATTGCCTCTACTCGCCCAACGCTGCCCATTGTGAAAAAGGGCCATGTAACAAAACGCGTGTTGGTATTAGGCAGTTTTTTTATGAGCGATACAATAGACTTTGAACGTTACTGCCACTAAATAAGGTGTACATTTCAATGAAAGTTTTGTACAATACCGTTCGGACATTTTTGACTACCTTTTATTAGATTATGGTGAGTCTAGTTGTAAGAAAGAGTAGAGTAGAGTTGTAAGAGTGTAAATGGTTTATCGTTTATAATCAAACTACATATTATTATGAACAAAAATATTTTTTGTTTAATAGTAAATGGCAACCTCACTTAGTCTAAGCAATTAAACATAAAAACTTTTCTAAGAAATGTTTAGATGTAGCTTTTTTTTCAGATTAATCTAGATCGTTTGGGCTTCACAAAGAATGCTCAAGAAGAAAATGGCTGGAAACCGGGTAAAGTCACAATTCACAAGGAGAACAAAGATGGAGTCTACGAGGGTGAACTGCTTCTAAAGGGACCTAATGTTTTTACGAGGTAATTAATTATTTTTTTTCGAGATTCGAATACGCGTCTTCCGCCTTGTTGGGTGGAAAATTTTATAATTATTTTTGACGAATATTTATTAAATTTCCAGATACTGGAACAGAGCACCAAGCCTATCCTCGTCAGACTTCACACCAGACGGCTGGTTCAGAACTGGGGACATTGCGTCCTACTCCGAAGGATCCTTCAGAATTATGGGCAGATCCTCCGTAGACATTATAAAGACTAGTGGCTACAAAGTTAGCGCTTTACAAGTCGAATCTGCCATATTGGAACACCCCAATATAGCAGACGCAGCAGTTTTGGGTATAGAAGACGAGAATTATGGAGAAGTTATAGCTACAGTCGTAGTTACTAAGGATAAAAAGGAAATAACGCTAAAGGAATTGAAGGAAGTCGCTGGCAAGAAATTGGCGCCATACCAGTTGCCAAGGACTTTGTTGGTCGTGGAAACTATGCCACGGAATGTTATGGGCAAACTGGATAAAAAGGAAATTAAAAGATTGTTCGGGAAACAGCTGGTTTATAAGAAGTGATCGTTGGAAAGAATAAACATTTAGATCAAAGTAATAGATTGAAACAGGTTTTTAGAAATTTAATAATTATAGTCGTTGTCTTTAACTGGTTCTGAAGCTTGAAGTTCCTTACTTGTGCAATATTCAGTACATACTTGATGCTATAGTCAATTATTGTTATAATTAAATAAATAAATAAATCATTTATTTGCACCATTTTGAGTTACAAAAATTTAATGACCCAGGCTCCTAATATAAACTGTAAACTGTTTTTCAGGAGCCTGTGTTCACACTAATTTATTATCACTGTTTCAATGGCGTACAATTGACAATTTATTTATTTATTTGCATTTCAATGAAGTTAAAGTTATAATTTAATTAATGACATATTTTTACATTTAACACTTTACAACCGTAAGAAAACAAATCGAATTACGTTATATAATTAAATAATAATAATAAATAACGTTCATTAGTTCATTTAATTTATTCTTGTCTATGCTTTTTACATTTAAACTTATAAAGCTGTGTACACATCCTTATAAATTTTATTTTATGTGTCGTGTGCACATGTGTGTTTGAGTTAATATATTATGTTGTTCAGATTTTAAATTCTTGTCGTCTTGTGTCTAACGTGTTAAATGTTTGTTTTTATCTATCTTTATACCTTTATTATTAAAGCTCAAACAAATAAAAAACATTTTGCTCAAAATATCACATCAATGTAAGTATCGTATCATGTACGTATAAAAATAGCGTAAATTTAGATTCAGATATAGCATTGATAATCTATTTTTGAGAGGATTTTGTACCGTTTATATAATAACATAATTACACAGTACATAAAAACGAATACAAACCTAGTATAAATTGTATATTATGCATTTATTAATATATTGTGTTATTGTAGATTCTTAATAATATAAAAGAAAGTATAATGTTGTCTCGCTCTAACATTTAAAATTAACAAATAAATATTTATTTTTCTTTGTTCGCATATTAATATTTTTATGCTTGTTTCTGTCATAATAAGGAAATATGTAAGGACTGACTTATTGTTGTTGTTGTGTTGAATAAAAACCATTTTCGTTAAAACAAGTTTTATTTACAATTATAATATTAAAGTTAATTCATTGCTTCGATTAGCTACAAATTGTTGAGAATCATTTCCTTAAAATAAGATCACAATTATGAAGTTCTTTCTATAAAGCTTCGTGCAGCGGCAGTTGCGTTGATCAAACATGGCGTCGTAAACGTCGCTGACATTATAGCGTCTGACCAACTTGAATACGTAGCTAATAAAGTCGCTAGAATACCTAACAGCATTACAATTACAGCCAAAACTATATCATACCATTTTACATTATATTCTTCCATTTCCTCAGTACCCATTAGTTTTAAAGTCGTTTTGAATGTGTGATATTTTGTGCTAATAGACTCGCATAACCGCGGCGGTTTTGACAGCTCGTTATGATTCCCAAATCCATTATTGTCTATGAGCATTATTTTTTCATCTGGCAACAAATCGCTTTTTGTCAAAAGTGACTTTTTGTAGCAGAGTCTTAAGAAAAATAACGGCGGGAATATGAACATTAATGGGCCTGTAAGCGTTGAGCCTATTAACCCCATAACGAGGTCGAATCTCGGCACCGATTCACCGAGGAATACTGCTAATGCTATAATACTGGAGCGGATTAGGCAGCGTCGTAAGCAGAACTCTGAAAATGTAAAATACATTAAAATTACTGTCTGTTCTATAACGTTTGAAATGTTTTACGATTACGATTTTAGATTCTGGTGTTTTTATTATTTGCTTACCAAAAAGTAGTTCTTAGCCTAACTTAACAAATTCAATTTCGAAAATTTGTCTTTTAAGGCATTTAATGAATAACATAGAAATAGCATAGATTTAGCAAGAGAGCGAACTTGCCTCACACTTGTCTCATTTGTAATTAATTTGATTTCAATTTGAAAATTTTTAAGGTAGGTTTCAATGATACAATTTTACAGTTTTAAGTCATTTTAATTATTAAATACCTCTAGGTATTTTCAGTAAGTCTTCAATATGCTGGAATAGCGCGGAGTTACCGACCGCACTGGAGAGGCAGAGCTGCAGGGTTACCAGTAATGCCACTATGTATAGGGTTATTGAGGGCGGCATGCCTGTAAAGATTGATAAAATGTACCTATATAGTAAAAGTTATAAAATGTGTATTATGTACCTTGCTGTTGTAGAGTGCAAAATTTACCTACGTATACTACTTTCTTATTGGAAATGAAAACACACCGAGAATTCATTTTTAAATTTTTTCAAACTGCTATTCAAACTCGATGCTCAATATTTTGATTTTTTAAACTAACAAGCGCATTGTATAACATATTTTTACCGAGCGTATTGAATAAAATCATCGCCTTTCTCTATGACGTGACGGTAGGTATTGCCATGACGTGCCCTTGAAATGTTACTCTCAACGCGCCTTTTTTTTATAGTGGGGAAATCTTCCAAAGATACCCACGGCCCCCGGGGAAGGAGCCGTGGGTTATGTCGGATTCTTACCGACTTAAAACCCCACTGTGTTCCGTCGAGCCGCTTTAATGATGGGGCCGCGGGTAAGTATTGATTAGAATTCTTCCGCTACCACTCTCAACGCGCCTAAAGAAATTTTACTTCAAAAATATGATTCTTATCTAAAATGTCTCTACACACAAGTTTATACCCAAAACTTACCCTGCAATATATTATTCTCGACATTATTCCCATATCTATTGGCAGCAAGGAATGACGTCACAGTGAACATGGCGCCGGTGACCGCGAACCCGCCGAGCACGGCCGTGTGGATGCGGCGACTGTCCTTCATGTCCACTTGCAGGGTTAGCAGCATGGGGTGGATGTCGAACTGTTGGAAAATAACTTATTATGGAAAATATGTAGATTGGTTTTTTTCTATAAGAATTTTTTCAAATCGGACCAGTAGTTCCGTTGCTAGTAGTAAGCGCGTTCAAACTTCAAACAAACTCTTCAGCTTTATAATATACTTTATATATATAGGTTTCCGCCCGTGGCTTCGCCCGCGCAGTCAAAGAAAAACCCGCATAGTTCCCGTTCCCGTGGGATTTCCGGGATTGCGTCATTTTCCCGGGATAAAAAGTATGTCTTTTTTAGGGTATCAAAATATCTCCATGCCAAATTTGAATGAAAATAGTTTCAGTAGTTTAGGCGTGATTGAGTAACAGACAGACAGACAGAGTTACTTTCGCATTTATAATATTAATATGGATAAGTATAGATTTATGTCTATATTTTCCTAACTTACACGTCTCATACCTGATAAACCATGATCCCGTACGCCACAAGGAAGTCCCTGGTACTGGGACGGTACTCCAACACGTCTCCCGACGCGGGGGGAGACGTGTCGTCCGTGATGATACACGTCCAAGTGGATACAGCCACTGTGGTCACTATGAACACTGATGCTACTGCTATTGGTCTGAAAATAAAAATAATCATAAAAAACTCAGAGTTTTTACGCTTAAGTACTATATAATTAATTGGACAATACAAACGGAAAAAGCTATTTTGCATGTACATTTCTAGCTTTCCGCCTGCGGCTACGCCCGCTTTGTCTACCTATTAAAAAAAAAACGAATCAAAATCCGCGGTTGCGTAATTTCAAAGATTTCAGCATACAAAGGGACATAGGGACTGAGAAAGCGACTTTGTTTTATACTAGGTATGTATTTAGTGAAACACAAGGTACCCACCTACCTATGTATTTAGTGTTTATATTTTGCCAAGATAATTAGTAATGTAGTAGTAGTTGAAAGGATGGGTAATTAATAATTCTATTTCAAGGATCGTTTCTACCAATGCCTTTTTCTTACTCAAGAATCGTTCCATTCCTTAAAATCAATATGTGTTTATTTATGTAGGTATCTTGATTGTTGATAACACGAAATTTTTTACAAGTAGGAAATAAGTAAACTAACTTCATGTCTTTCGGTGATCCAAGCCACATGACGGGACACAGCAGTAGACCAATGACGACCATCCACACGCAATACGTGATTCGGACGTCACCGTCCGTTATCTTCCACCAAAATAATTGCATGCTTTGCGATGCTGCAAATAAATATTGGTTAATTATTGTCTTGTGTTAAATCTATACTAATATTATAAAGCTGAGTTTGTTTGTTTGAACGCGTTAATCTCAGGAACTGGTCTGATTTGAAAAATTCTTTCAGAGTGAGATAGCCCATTCATCGAGGAAAGCAATAGGCTATAATATATCATCACGCTATGACCAGGAGCGGAACCACGCGGGTGAAACCGCGGAGCGCAGCTAGTAATAATGATGATGTAGATTGTAGAGAAAATGATGTTGTCCTTTGATCCTGATTTTATTAATGCTTTTTAGTTTTAATAAAGTAATATAGAAATCATTCAAAAATCAATCATATGAAACATTACCTATTTCAAATGCCTGTTCAGATAGATCTATAAGAATACTAGGTAGATGGTATACTTATACATATAAATATTAACGTTACGGTAGAATTAAAATCAGTATAGTGTATTGTTAATTCTTCATTGTGAAAAGCGGATCTTATACAAAGTAAATAAACGCAAAAAAAAAACTACTTAGGTGCTATCTGATAATTGGTACCAAATATAAAATTGGGGACGCCAGCGCTGAACACGGTCGCGTCAATTAGAAATGTAACAATACTGCGAGAGACTTTCCCAAAAGCTAGCTCTGCCACTGCTGCGTAAGGAAACCTGTAATATTATAATAGTAGGAATTACATAATATTATACAATGAAACATATAACACGTACTAATATCACAGATTAGTAAATATTTGCCTAATATATATCTCAAAAGACGCCATCTATAGATAAATTACAAGATTGACAAAGTTTGCGTATTTTTCGATGCGTACTTTTTTACTTGCAAATATTTTTTTAACACGGTTCATATTTATTATCTAGGTTTAATTTTTAGTAAAAAAAGTAATTATATTTCTTACCGACGTTTTTCTCTAATATTTGGGGCGATGTCATGGGCGAGAATCCAGCTCCTGCCGAGCAAAACTGCGGTATATAGTTGTAGAGCAACTACAGCGAATACTAACGGTATTCCGTACAGTCCTATTAATATAAAATAAAATTACATGCTTTAAATACACATAAAATTGGTGAAATAATATAATAATTATCTAAAGTACATGTGGGATGTCTATGGATATAAGCAATTACTATATGACCGACTGACGACTCTACCAAAAATTGCACCATTATAATTCCTTTCAATGGACAAATGACGATAATTATTATACTTTGTTTGCATAGTTCTTGTATTAGCATGCTACAATTACAGTATGTATCTACTGAAATGCTATCTTTCTCGTGAGAATGTGGTTTCTAACGTTTCTAATATCAAATTGCGCATAACCAAATAGCATCAATGGGTACGCTAATGCGTAGCGGCTGATATCTACAATTTAACAATTACATTAAGTATATAATATAAATATATATTACACTAGCTTACCGCCCGCGGCTTCGCCCGCTTTCTCTAAAACGATTTGAGATTTAAACTATCCTATCTCTCAAGTTGGATCGAACTGCACATGGTGTACTAATTTTATTATAATCGGTTATGTGGTTTAGGAGTCCATTGAGGACAAACATTGTGACACGAGATTTATATATATTAAGATTATTATATTATATAGAAAGTACTACAATGTAAATTATATTATATGGTAAGTACCTACAAATTTAAATCACAAAGTGACTTTACTTTATTCTATCTGAAGTCACAGATATTTTTTCAATATCTTACCTACCATTTTATGCAATAAAGAAAAACGCTCAGACCGACATCGATGATGCTAAAATACCTTTTCTTTATTTAATAGCCTTCAAAGTGCTCCATAAATTAGAATTTTTTAAACAATAGATTTTAATCGCTGAAGCTGCTGAGAGATATTCGATTACTGAGGTGAGATCATGGGTGTGCGGTAGGTCAGGCGTTGCGTTGCCACAGCAATTAAAGACAAGTGTTCGTATTTCACCATTATGATAGATTTTTTCTATTCTTTAAAAAATCCTCATCTCCTTTAATTGACATGAAGGCAAGTTATTTTTACGAGTTACATATTATATAGTTAGCAAAACATATTCACCACAAGATATGATGCTCTTCGGCAAAGCGACCACTGGGAAGACGCCAAACAAATCTATGATGCATAACACAGTGAACAGCACACTGAGCCCTCCAGTGGTCTCCCCAGCAGTGTAGCGATCGTGGTACATGGCCACATGGGTGGGCTTGGTTAGTACGGAGCCGTGGCTTTCGAAGATTCGGGGTAGCTTCATGTTTTGGCCGCTGTAAAAAAAATAATGTAGTAGGTAAGTACGAATTTGTCGGCTTGGAAGCGCAGATTGAAGCCTGATCGAAGATTGACTTTTGTAAGGTTAACTCTGTTTCAACAATACTAGAAGTTTAAGTTTTGTTAAGTTTATTTAATTTCATATTAACTACCTTTATCATTCGTATGTAAACAAGGTAAGGTGTAATTTTTCTGTAAGTGTGAATTTGTTATCAAAATGCTCAAGGGGTGACATTTTATGTGCAAAATAAAATGGGTAGTTATATGAATGTTTGAAAAACAATTGGAATTTGGATTCGCTATGTAGCGCTGTTATTTGTGCTACTACACAATATGTATTTTGAATTAGTAAGACAGATTTGCCTATTTTTATACGGCTCAAGCTTTGTAAATTCATTACATAGTAATAAAAATAAAGGTGCATTTGTAAAGGCCGCTTATTGTTTTGGCCTTTAACTTACGGTAGGTATACCTACATAAAACATGCGCAAGTTACTTTGTAATTTATTTAATTAATTGAATTAATTAAATTTGCGGCAGAACAATCGGGTGACCTAACGCAAGGCAAATAAACAGAAAACAAAGTATATGTGACTGTTATGCATTCTTCGCTTTTTATACAGTTAATGTTGTTTATAAACAAGTTATAAACGAGCCGCCCCTACCCAGTAGGCATTTATTAGTAAATAATGTAATTCGATTCGGTACGCTTGTTAAAAATCCGTTTTTAAATACAAATTAATTCACGCATATTTACGCGTAGCTATTACTCCGTGACTGCAGCATTCATTATGCGTGCGAAATTTGTGTAAATTAACTAAGTATGAATAAAATATTATATATTCTTGCATACTTAGTATGTATACTTTCAAATCGTTATAATAAATATTAAATAGTAATATCTGAAATATTCTCCATTCGTTATTATTAGTTATTACCACTTATATCTTCTAGATAACTAAATTAACTCAGAGTTATGTGATCTTTTTATTTTATAAACAGATTACTTAGTTACCTATTAGTAAGCAATATTGTCCCGTATAAAAACTATCTTACATGGCTCAATATATCAAGGCTGATTACTAATTAGGTTGAAATGAAACAGAAAGAAATATGTTTATTCGGCATCAAAACGACAGGTGATGTTGTTTACAAGAAATTATAACGCATTTCTTTGACGAGTACCGCAGCCGAAGGTAATTACTTTGAGTAATGCTTGAAAAACAGCGTGAAAGCCTGATATGTAATGAAGGCACGACCCACTCGTTGATTTATTCCCCAGTTTCTCACTTGATTTTATTTTCTATTATTGTACATTGCACAATCAGTCTTATTAACGCGTGCTACGATCCGTAATTAGAACTATAGTCTATAGATGCTCATAATAATGCCTTCGCGTGATATACAATAGCGAAGTGCGTTACAATGTTGTGTCAACGATAAAAGACAGTTTAATTACGTGTAATTATATACTTATTTACTTTACAATTATCATAAAGGTGTCTAACGGCCTCTCCGCTCCACGCACGCCG
Organism: Colias croceus; assembly: GCF_905220415.1. Lineage (NCBI taxonomy): Eukaryota > Metazoa > Arthropoda > Insecta > Lepidoptera > Pieridae > Colias > Colias croceus. The sequence goes on along the minus strand of NC_059558.1, from coordinate 4,877,642 downwards.
GCTGCGGCCGCGGCGGTGGCAAAACAAAGTATTTAAATGTTTTTAAATGGGTACTGGGTGCATTGTATTTTTCTACTATAGGTTTGTCGAAGTTGTTATGTAAATATGCGTGCAATTTAAAAAGGCGCTCTGAGCGATGGGCGGCACAAAAACTTGAGAAAAGCAGGGACAAATTTAGCAGCCGCCACTTGTCATAGATGGCAATCCGACGAGAGCCGAGTTTCTTTCGGCTACCTTTATACGATGCAGTGTGTTTAGTCCATTGAAAAGTTACATTTGGGGTTGCATTTCTTAGAGGACGCAATTTTATTTTTTGATGTGTAGAGGGGGTTAGTGTGAAGCTATCACCAAGTTTGTGGGGTCGCCACCCTTGTCCCACGGCCGCCATCTTGAAAATAGCGGAAGATATGGTTTATACGATATATCTCTTAAACTGTTTATCTGATAAAAAAAAATTGTTGACATTATTTGTTGCAAATTAAATTCTCCACAATTTTGGTCCAGTAACTTTTTGTCGTAGAACTATAAATAAAAAAGTTATGAGCGAAAATGTTCAGGTAATAGAGATATTTATATTTTTCAATAAAACTTTTTTTTTATCATTTTACGAAGAAATGATATCAGACCATTTTTGTAGATTGTTTTTCGAGGAACAACTTTTACATACAACATTTTTTCATAAAGTCAATAGCTAAGATTTTAAAGCGCTCCGAAATTAGTACTATTTTTCAGTACTCTTAGCTATACGTTATACATAATATATTATGTGTGTACTAATAATTATTTCTCATCAGTAATTGTTTTTTTTGTTATTATAATATTTTTAATAATTAATTTTGCAATATTATTAATAATTAATTATTGACTCTTTTCCCCACCATCCAGGAGGTAGAGTCTGGAAGCACGTTTTTTTTACGTTGAAAAGCAGGGCTGAAATGTTCTGTTCTTGCAGTGCTGCATGGGAAAAGAGCCAATAGCCAATATATGTATAGTTAAGAGTACTGAAAAATAGTACTCACTTTAGAGCGCTGTAAAACCTTAGCTATTGACGTAATGAAAAAATGTTGTATGTAAAAGTTGTTCCTCGAAAAACAATCTACAAAAATGGTCTGATATCATTTCTTCGTAAAATGATAAAAAACAATTTTATCGAAACATTTAAATAGCTCTAATTTCTGAACATTTTCGCTTATAAATTTTTTATTTATAGTTCTACGACAAAAAGTTACTGGATCAAAATTGTAGAAAATTTAATTTGCCACAAATAATGTCAACAAACTTTTTTTATCAGATAAATAGTTTAAGAGATATATCGTATAAACCATTTCAACCACTATTTTCAAGATGGCGGCCGTGGGACAAGGGTGGCGACCCCACAAACTTGGTTTTAGCTTCACATTGAACCCCCCTACACGTCCAAAAAATAAAATTGCGTCCTCTAAAAAATGCAAGGTTAAGCCAAAAAAATGTAACATTTCAATGAACTAGTTTATTTTTCTTTTATTTTATCTTGTTTATTTAAAAAAAAATGTTATGTGATCAATCTGTTCATTCATATACTACCATACCATACCTACCATGGTCTATTTATGTGACGTCACTGAATGTTTCTCTTCTTATTATAGGTACAGAAAGTTCATATTAATTAGCATTAAAATATTTTTGGCACTCCTTACTGTATCTAGGTAGAGCGACTGCAAGTCTTTTAAATACATAAAATAAATTAAATAGGTACTCTTCAATATTATGTAAGTTACACGTAGAGTAACTCGTAAATCTATACTAATACTAGCTTACCGCCCGCGGCTTCGCCCGCTTTCTCTAAAACAATTTGAGATTTAAACTATCCTATCTCTCAAGTTTGATCGAACTGCACATGGTGTGCGAATTTTATTATAAGTTTAATCGGTTAAGTGGTTTAGGAGTCCATTGAGGACAAACATTGTGACACGACATTTATATATATTAAGATTATAAAGCTGAAGAGTTTGTTTCAACGCACAAACTCGGTCGAACTACTGATCCGATTTCAAAAATTCTTTCGGTGTTAGATAGCCCATATAATATACTTATCATCACGCTAAGACCAACAGGGAGCCACGCGGGTGAAAACTGAAACCGCACGCAACAGCTAGTAAAGGATATTTTGAATGGCCAACTTCAATAAGGTATGGAAACAATTAAATCAACTTAAAAATCTGTTTCATTATTAGTACCTATTAATAGTTCCTAGTAAAATAAACATATAAATCTTTGTAAGACGTTACGACATAGTCCACACGTTTAGTTGTTCTCAAAAATAAACAAACAATAAACAAAATATCGTAAATGAACAGTACGTTTTTATTTTACTAATGAGATTAAAGAACAAATGTCTTCTTTAAAGGTAAAGACGATTATTTAAAAGCGGAAAGGTTATCCCGAAGCTCCATAAGTGTGATAATCTTATCGTAAAACAATAAAGTAGTTTGGTGCTCTTTTTTATAAATATAGAGTACCAAATATAAATTACTAGAGGTCCGCCCCGGCTTCGCCCGTGGTACATATTTCGCAATAAAAGGTAGCCTATGTCCTTTCTCGGGTATCAAAATATCTCCATACCAAATTTCATGCAAATTGGTTCAGTAGTTTAGGCGTGATTGAGTAACAGACAGACAGACAGACAGAGTTACTTTCGCATTTATAATATTAGTATGGATAAAATACCATTTAAAACTTATCTAAAAGTAATGTAGTTACGTTATGCTTTTATTTTACCTTATACATATTATTATCAAATATCAGCACATTTCACATATCTATTATCTCTATTCAAGTAAGGAAAATACGGATTAATGTTTTAATTTTTCATAATTACATAATTGCAATTTTATAGAAATAAAGTATAAATAAATGAATAAAGTAACTAACTAAGTAAGTACTTACTTTAAAACTTTTTACTATTTTATTTTTGTAAGAGCCGTTTAGGCTCTTTTCTATAATAAATAAACATGTATTGTTTATTCTCCCATTAATAACATTCAGAATTATTTAGTAAATTGCGCTATAAAAACAGCGTGAAAGCTACCCAAATATCTCTACATATCCTGGAAACTTTATGTAAATAATTTAATTTATTAAAATTAGTTATATGAGTTAGATATATATCTATAAGTATAAAACAATAAGTATAAGTTTAAAACAGTTTTTGCTAAATGGCTCTTGCTACTTCTTTTTGGGAAGGAACAGGAAGTAACTATATTGTACCTACGCACGGGGAAATCGTTGAAAATATGTAGTTCCAAAATTACACGCGCGCTGTAGGTATCAATAGGTAATTGACATAATGATTGTATATGTACATAAACATTATCAATTACAATGTATTATATATGTAATAACCGTATCTTAAATTATTAAATTACTATCTAAATTGCCAAGGACCTGAAGATGACGCCTGACACGTTCGTTAGGTTGTAGATAAAAATAAATTGGACTAATTGACCAAGGACAACGAATAATAGAAAATCGATATTATAAGTCAGGGAATGTTAACAAAGTAATAACTAGTTGCTTATTTCATTTTTTATAAAACTCTACACTTTAGGCATTAGAAACCTTAGAGACCCTGTCGATTTACCAAATAATGAAGCCTAAAATATATAATCGAAGACCTTCCTGTAGACACAGGTTTCGCCGTTTTATATGCTATTAATCAGCATGGTGGCCAAGTTAGGTTCGGAAGTCGTAAATAGTAAAATGTCATCAACCTTTTGCTTGTAAAACAAGCAAAATAGCATATTTTGCCGATTAGAATAGTGGTTAGTATAAAAATATCCAGATAAATGCAATAAAAATGTAAATTGCAATAATTAAAACAAGAAGTTAGGAAAGTCGGAGTCATAGTGAATTATTGCTCCAAATCACCAAATGTAAACACTAAAAATAAATAATTATTTGCTAAGTATTATTATAGCAACGCCACATTTGAAACTCGCATTCGTGCGAATCCATCGGTTTCCATCTGAGTAGCTCCTAATGCAATTTAATTGCACATTCGATACTTAGAACCGTTAAAATTCCGTCCGCCATTTTAAATGTTAGTAATTGGCGGCGTCTCGTTGGCTGCACGCAGTTATACACACCCACTCGTGATTACCACTAAAGATGCTGTTCCGTGTTAGAATTAATTTGAATAAACTAAGATAACCAATACATGGAAGTATACTAATTATTGTAAATAGGAAAGGTGTCTGCCGAATGAAAATTATATGGAATCGCTTTTCAGATAAAATAAAAAAGATCGTGTGTGCCGAGCACACGTCATGTCAGAAGTGAAACTTATTTGATTCAAAGATACCAAAATCGCGCCTTACTCCATGACGTGATGGTATTGCCATGACGCGACCATGAAATTTTACTCTCAACGCGCTCACAGAAGTTTAACTTCAAAAATTAAAGTAACTAGATACCAAAAAACTTTATGCCAAAATAAAACGGGATTTCTATGACTTATTCCTTTTTTATTAGGATTGAATCTAGCATGAGAGGTCGATATTTTGCACTCTAATTGAAGACAACTGTGAAATCATGCAACAATATGCATTGCATTATGCTGACAATTGAACTCCGAAAAATTGTCAGTCCAATATGCTATAAATTACCTATTATGGTAAATAATAAATGATAAAAACTTTTAATGAAAACATAATACGTGCTATTACCTAGATATTGTTTTTATTCCCATGAACTAAAAATGGAAAAAACATATGAAATTATTATCAAGGATATTAATCATCAAACCCAATTAGCTTATAAATTGCATTACCTATCAGATAGCTACCTCGGTAGTTAATAGTTGTTTTCGATTCTTTCGACAATTAAGATTCCTTGCATACAATTTTTTTACTTTTATGCAATTTTATGGTTGTTTATTTATTTCATTTGACAGTAAATACTTCAACTATGGGAAAAAAATATCTAAACTACCTAGGTAATATTATAAAGCTGAAAAGTTTGTTTGTTTGAACAAATCTAAGGAACTACTGGTCCGATTTGAAAAATTATTTCGGCGTTAGATAAACCATTTGTATCGAGGAAGGCTACCGGCTTTATATATCATCACACTAAGCTAAGATCAATAGGAGCGGAGCCACAAGCGGAGCCAAGCGAGTATAAGCTCGGGGCGCATCTAGTTAATAAATGTAAGAAGATAAAAATTATCATAATAATATACACAGACACGAAACAAATGTAAGTAATGTAAGTAGTAAGTACAATCAAAAGCTTTTACAATTTCCTAAAAAAAAAGTTGTTTGTAATTTATTTATTATTCCCAGTTTTCTGGGCTGGGATCTATCTATCTAGGTGATAAGTTATCTAGGTGATAGCACGTATAATGTTTTCTTCAATTTCGGAGTTTATCGATTATTATTTTAACAATCGATTATAATTGCCAATTTATTAAATTTTATCTTCACTCCATAATTAAATTATCAAGTTGCGTGACATCTCAAAGCGTATTTTTATATCTTGCACAGTCAGTGATAAAATGTTAAATGCGTAATTTTTTTTTATATTTTTTTTGAAACATGTTGACATTTACTTCTTACCACTAAGTACAGAGTTACAATTGGGTGGAGCCATTAATTAAGAGAAGAAGAAGAAGAGTTTAGACTCTTTAAAAAAATATCAAAATGTGTCAAAAAGTCTGGAACATCTTATTGAGAAAACAAAGTTAACAGACAAAGTTTAACTAGACATTGGCAAAAAGTCCACGAACAATAAATAAAATAGAAAATGCTATAAAATTTGACATTTACGAGTTGTTAATTGTTATGTAGCGCGTATTTTTGTCTGTAGGTATGTTCCTACTTCCTCCGTAAATACATCCACCACGTCTTACTTTAATAGTTTTGATGAAAATATAGACGTTTATTAACTGTCACAGACGCTGTAAAAGTCAGGTTAAATTAATTTGCACTATATTTAATCGACGTATAAAAAGGTGTTGTTTTTACCTTTTTATGTATTTGTTACCTACTTCAGGTGTCAGAACATGGTCAGAACCTCATCAGAACTGCGTAATTTATAAGCAGATGTATGTTTTTTATACAGGACCTACCTACATGGCAATTTTTCGATTGGGCCAATTAAATAAAGTTCATCAAGTAAACTTCACTAGTTTTATTTTTCACTCGTTGTTTGCCGTCTTCTATGTTTCCAATGTGTTTTCACATAACTAATTAATACAGATACATATGTGATTCAATGATTAACTGTTTAAGTTATATGATATGTTATGATATATTATGTATGTAGGTAGTTAGATATAAGTTACTAGTATTGACATGATTTTAAAAGAGCAATAATGGAGTTTCTTGCCGGTTCTTCTCCATATAGGTATACTGCTTTCCGAATCGGTGGTAAATGTTAAAAATACTAGTAATGACGATTCGAAAGTGCTACTAAAATTAGTCTAATTGAATAAATAAATGTTTGAGTTTGAGTTTTTAAGTGCTTTTGATCACAACAAAAACTAACAAATATAACCTCCTCCTTTTTTTTGAAGTCGGTTAAAATTAACAATAAGCAGGTACACAATCATATAATAAGTTTTTTATTTCACGCATTATAGCTTCAATATATTATCTGTTTTGAATGCATGCAGCCCATTTTTTTTTTATTAATATTTAATGGCCTGGTTACGAGACCTTTAAGCCAATTCTTATTTTTAACCGACTTCAAAAAAAAGGAGGAGGTTATCAATTCGGCCGGTATATATTTTTTTATTTTTTATTTTATGTATGTACACCGATTACTCCGAGGTTTCTGAACCGATTTACGTGATTCTTTTTTTATTCGATGCGGGATGGTGTCGAATTGGTCCCATAAAAATTTTATTCGGATAGGCCCAGTAGTTTTTATTTTATGAGCATTTTTGTCTGTAGGTATTTGTAAATTTTGCAAGTGCAAGTTTGAAGTCGGTTGTTTTTAACGCAGTTATCACTTGTTAATCACAAATGTTCAAGATATTTTTCCTTCATTTGTCCGTAATTAGATCGTTCCCACAGTGTTTTTTATGTATTTGTATAAAGCACTCGGCACTATAACACTTTTTGTTTTTTAACAAATCACACAACTGGCGGCGGGAGGAATCACTTACGTACTCTACTATTTCACTTGCCAATACTAGTCTATGAAATATGAACATAATATGGTTTTGACAGTTGAAGAAAATATGGTTCATACCGGCGATCTTCTTATTTCAGAAAGTGCATACTTATATTGCTGTTAAATATGTTCAGTCTTGCAAGGTGTGCGGGTGCTTTATTGTGGCCAAATCTTAATCTATTGATTGTGGTGATAAACTCACGACTAGCTATATCTAGCTCATCATACCAAGGTCCATGCAGCCCAATTATATGCAAAATGTGTAAAATAACCGAGAATATGAAAAAGCTATAATATTAATAACATAATGGTTTAAAGAACCGGTTTATGATAATTATAAAAGGTCTTAATAAAAAAAGGAGAAAATAAAAAAGCGCGAACATCCGGTAATAATCGAAATGTCATCAAATAATTAATAATTATAGAGATTATATTATTTTTAAGTGCAGTAATTTTACGTATGATACCTACTTTTGTATTTAAACGAATTTTCATTCGGATTAAAGAATTCAGATCAACTCTGAATTCTGAATGCAGTTAAAACAATTTATTTTATAAAAAAAGGTCGTTGACGCAAGGAAGTACAAATCCAGATTCTAATATGGGACCAAACGAAAAATAAAAAATATATGGCTCTATATAGAGCTTCCATCGCTCCTCCTTGGAACGTCGCGGTCGGTTAAAATAGGAGACATTTTTATGAGATAGATCATAAATATTTATATTCCTTTTAAAATGTCATGATACATCCGGGCCGTACCTACAGCCAAATAAAAATGCGTTTGAATAGAATAAGAATAAGAATAAGAATAAAATACATTTATTAGAATCACCAAAGTACCACCACCACATAAAAAAAACAATAACAAAAGCACTCTTAAACACTATCTATGGACAAAAACAATATAAAAAAGAAAACTTAAAAGCTAAAAATCTAATATATAAAAATTTGTGTGGCGACTGGTGACCTAAAGGGTAAGGCCACTCAGCATATGCTATGCCGCACCGGTATAGTCGGCATAGCGCTGATTTTCAGGGCCCAACCAGACAACAGACCCGTAAGGCTAAAGTGTCCCTAGTAATAAAATATAGTTATATAACAAAAATAAAATGAAATAATATAAAATAAAACAAAGTAGAAAAATTTAAATAAATAAGTGAGTGTTTGTATTTATAAAATATTATAACATTTACAAATTAATGAAATAAATGAAACAAATATCAATACTTAAATTACATAAATAAATAATGAAATATTACATAACATATATATTGAATGCAAATATATTGCATAGTATATATCGAATGCAAAACATAATATACAACGCAACTAAGGTTTCCCGACGAATTCGCTAATCAGGTGTGTTTTATACTTATACATAAAAGAGTGTTTGGAAATCGACTCACGTAGCGGCGGCGGAAGGTTATTCCAACACTTAGTTGCGTTGTATACAAAACTGCCTCTAAAAGCGGTTGTGTGGTATCTTGGCATAACCAACATGTAAGTGGATCCTCTTGTAAAGTGCGAGCCATTTTTCTCACCGACCCATCTAAGCTTACTGTGCAGGTATTTTGGTATTTGAGACGTCACCACCTCAAAAAGCATCACAGCAAAGTGAAGGCGCCTGCGTCGTTCCATGTTGAGCATTTTTGCTTCGATGAGATATGGCGTAACATGATCTCTTGCAGGTATGTCCCAACAGAACCGAGCACACGCGTTCTGAACCCGCTGTATTGCATTCTTGGTCCTTGCAAGCAATATTGCACCGTACATGGTATCTCCGAAATTAAATTTCGAGAGAATTAGTGCCTCACAGAGCCTTATACGTAAGGATGTGGTGATGTAGTTCCTGATGCGATAAAGTAGCTTTAACCTGTAGAAGCAATTCGATATAGTAGCTTGGAAGTGTTTTTCGAACCTGAGATGCTCATCGAAAACGATCCCGAGATTTCGAGCTTCGACGACCCGCTCTACAGGTTGACCTTCAATGTTTAATATCGGATTGAATTCAATGACTTTTCCGATCGACCTCGGTGTTCCCAAGACCATGAATTTAGTCTTTGCTGGATTAAGAACAAGTGAATTTTTCTCCGACCATTTCGATAGGCGTACCAGGTCTGAGTTCAGTTCAGCAATAGCATCAGGAGTTCGGGACGGATGGAATGAGATATACAACTGTATATCATCTGTTTGAATCGCGTCTTCTTATTTATCCCAAGTATGGGTATTGAACTTACAAATTACGTTTGAGGTGAACGACCTGTATTCCTACTGGAATTAAGGATCCTGTTAATTGTCAATTGCCAATGATACAGTTAGATTAGTTTGAGATTCTTAATTTTCAATCTTTATTCCGTTAAAATCTTAAACTTGGATACGAAAGATAAGAGTGAAATTCCCTTAGGAAATTCCAAAGATATTGTAGAGCTCTATGTAGAGTCTATACTTTCTGTGTTTAGGGTGTAGAGTGTTGTGGGTGTACTTTACTTGTAGATTAATATTTTTAAATATTCTGTGAAACTCTTTTTAAAACGTATGTGATATTTGTCTAATTTTATTTTATATTAACACTAAGTAGCTGCTCCGCGCGGTTTCACCCCCGTGGCTCCACCCCTGTTGGTCGTAGCGTGATGATATATATATAACCCTCCTCGATAAATGGACTATCTAACACCGAAAGAATTTTTCAAATCGGACCAGTAGTTTCCGAGATTAGCGCGTTCAAATAAACAAACAAACAAACTCTTCAGCTTTATAATATTAACTAAGTATAGATTTTTGAATAATAGTTTTGTCTTATGATCGTTACATTCAGATAGTCATCTGATTCTATACACACACACAGACCACAGAACAAGTAGATAATATTGGACTAGACTTACAATGTGGCCTAATTTATACGAGTGTATGCAATGCAACAGACAATTTGATATAGTTAGGTCACAATAGAAATCTTTATCTATATAATGAACTACTATTAAAATATGCTAGCGAACTTTTCGAACAAAATGTTATCCTTATAAGTAACTGACAAATTTGAATTTTTGTCTCACTCATAATTATTAATAATACAGTATTCATCCAATTCACTAATTAATTAATATAATTCTGACAATACTGTTACTAAAATAATTCATTAATGTGTAAATGTAATTAAAATTTCCATTTTGTTTTATATTCATTTCACTAATTATATCAAGTTTAGGCTTAGGTACCTAACTAATTGCTGAATAATGTCGTTAAAAAAATAATTCTCTTGATTAGAAATCAAGAGAATTATTTTTTATTAATATTTAATATTGTTATTATGATTAATATTTAATATTGTTTGTCATAAATATTACGTTTATGAAGCTTTCACTGGTTTTCACTTTCAGGCTTAAATTGAAAATTATTAAAAAAAATTATATAATTTGGCTTTTTATGCTTTAAACTTTAAAGGATATATTAACTTTTATTTATTTATTATTTTTAAAATACAAATAGATTGTTTAATTGATTATAAATAAATTTAACTTATTATCCATTAGTAAACTTGCTTACCTTTTATTTTATTTTCGCACAAATAACACTAGAACATTTTCAAAATATTTTGTGTGCACAGCACTTTAAAAAAATAATGCATCCACACCTTAAAACACGCCACCACACCAAAAAGTTTGATTATAAATAATTTAAAATATTAAATATGGCTGACAACGTGTTGCGGCCAAAGCAATACAATTCTGCGGCTAGGATTAACCTAATAAGACCATTCTGCCGCACGAGCGGACAGTCCGGCCGAAACTTGCATTTTCGATATTTATTTTAATATCGAGTTCGGGTTCACTTTTTCATTAATGACGTCAGCGGCCAAGGACCTCTTTACAAGTTTTAAGGGTCATTGCAAGCTGACAAAGTAATACGGGATAAATAATTTCGTGAATCTTGCATCTGCAGAAATACGAAAAAATTTAGGAATGAATTTCTATAAACGTATACGACGATATTACAACGTTATTATTTTTTCACAATTTTTTTGTATCTCTATAATAGGACAACTTAAAGAACTTTGTATTTCAAAACGCCAAAAGTTATACAGAAATCGGTTAACGGAAGATATGTAATTATTTATTTATAATCGCGATAGGTTTGATCCTATGCAGGCGGGAGTCATTGCAATGAGAAAGTCGAACTCTTAGGACCTAACTAAGTATTATGAGACCGTACATTTGGCAACCTTTAAATTGGTCTGAATCTATATGTTCCGCTCTCAATTTTTAAGTTTGTTTTCGTTCAATTTTTTTTAAACTCGTGAGCAAAACAACAAGTAGAAAGTTTTCAGTAAGTAAATATTAACACGTTCACTGCGGCACAGAAATATCTGTACTTTCCATTACTGCGTTACGGGTCGTTTTAAACCTTGTCCTATACCAGAGATTGTGGCGGCACGAGGCATATTAAACCCCACCGCCCGTAGGAGACCAAAATCGTTTTCTTCGCGCCAAATAAGACAAAGTGTGCTTTTGTCGTGATTATTATTAACAATGAGTTCATTAACCTAAGTCTACCGTCGCCCGTGGTTAGATTAGTTAGTTTAGATTCTAGGGGTAAAATAAAATGTGGGGTCTGATGTACCCCATACCGCACTGAACAATAGCAGTTTTTCATATAATTTAGTGATGGGAAAAGAAATATCGATTTTATTTAATTGTATTTATTTATCAAACTTATGGATGTTTTTCATTAAAACAGGCCAAACAATAGGTAATATTGTTTGCAACCAGTGCATTCTGTGAGAATTTTCTTTACTTTTTTGTCAGCCTCACGACTTGTTAAGAAGGTGCGGAGTTTTTAGTAACATCCTACCCGTCTCCTCTTCTTTGATCCCTTTAAGAGATGATGTGCCTTGTTTGTTGGCTTGTTGACTTGGGCAAGAGTTAAATTTTGATGAGCCATAGGTACATCGATTGCCGGGTGTTTTGGATTTGCCGCTAGTTGATTCAATGAACAAACACACTAATAGTAATCATGATTATCAACCTATTTGAAGACAGTTACTCAACATGTCACATTCACGTTTCTATTAAATATATTTATTATAACGAGTAGTTAGGATGTTTGTAAATTACCTGTATCTACATTCAAGTCATTCTTTGTAAAAGCTTCAATAAGTTGTTCCACAAATAATCTCGAATGCGTTGCACAACACTAACCACGTGAGCTAGCTTAGGGTGCGGTACGAGGTGCGCAGTGGTACGAGGTGGTCGCAACCTCGTTCCGCACTGTGTTAGAATTTTTATTTGTTCAGTGCGGCACGAGGTCTAAGAAACCCGGTATTAAGGTCGGTATACCATTGAACTAGGAATCAATAGCACATCTCAGATATATAGATATCACTTTCCTACACTGAACCAGATGGAAGTTATGCCTCCCGCACGACAGAGAAGTTTACGTTTTTTCCTACCGCTATAACGACGAGACACGGACAGGGTGTTTCAAGCCCTGTTTCGCAGCTAACGTGTTAATGAGAGTATCATGCTTTTGTTGTCCAGGATCATGTTTATACAAGTCGATGTATTATTATAAAATACATCTCTCGATCATTACTGATGTATGAACCGTTGAACAAATTTATCGACAACACATTGCTTGGATAGTTTATACCATTGTATCACGTAACGTGTCTTGTTTGCACTCCATAATATTACCTAATTACAGACATAAAAAACTTGTAAATACGAATGGGGTGACATTTCTACACATACCTTATTGGAGGGCGCAAAACAAACACAACAATTATTTTAATTGCTGTCTTACATAAATATAGGTATATAAATGAATAAGAACGCATTGCCTTCCCGTAGGTAAGAGTTCCCATTGCCACGGTAGTATTAAATAATCATAATTATAATAGTAGTCATTTTTTATTGTTTTTAAACGCAGATTTAGAAAATGACCTACTTGATCAGACTTCATGCAATTAATTTTTTGAGTGACAAGGTGAAATTTATAGTCATATGAATTGAACAAATGTTGATAAGTTTTTTTTTAAATATTTAAGTGATAGAAGAAGATACATTGTTGCATCGGCCAGTAACAATGTTAATTGTTAACAGCGGGCTGTTATTGGCTGAAGTTTTTTCTTATGAAATAATTAGCACCTAAACGATAGAGAAGTAAACAATATTTTCACGAACGGCGGTATTCTTAAATAACATGTCCAATTAAAATTTTGTCTGTAGGTATGAAAGGTCATCATTTATTAACGGTACAACAATATAAAATGCTTTTAAAATTCTTCTGTAATTCTGATACCTATTTACACAATCAAGGGGCCCCGGCCACCTTATAAAAATCTTTTAAATTTCAAGCTGTTTATGAGAAGTGCTAGGCAAACAGGCATTTCTTTCGTCTTTTCATCAAATATTTTGGCCCAAATTTAACACTTTAATTTGTTGCTCGTAAAGCTACGTATGTAACTTATAATAATATACACAAGGTGCAATAATATGGATACAAATCAATGACCTTAAGTATCTTGTTCAATTTTATATTCTTTTAGAATTTTTCTAATAAAAATAAATAATATACATTCCGTGCGTGACTGTCCCCATCTTTGTGAAACCCAATACCTACCATTAAATTGAAGCAATATTTTGTTGACACAAAACCACACAATATACCTACTTAACATAATCTGTGTGCGATAGTACTTCAAAGTCTTCATCCACTATGTGACCTAAATTATTGTCAATCGTAATAAGTTTGGGTTGGTACAACTAAAAGGTACTTATAAAGATTTGGGGAATTTCACGCACGTGCAACTTTCTTCTAAAATAAGTCTTGTAAAATTTTACATAAAAATATATACTATAATATATTCTATATATATATATATAGTTAGTCTATAATTTAAAAAAAGAGCAATAACATCTTCGGTAAAGTAAAGCTAAGCAAAATCTCCAAATATCATAGAGATAATAATATGTACTTAGTACATATCAAATATTTACTTATTTTGTCGAATTTATTTGACGCAAATAATTACTAGTAGATACCTACTTACTACTCCATAATAGGTACCTAAGCACTTTGCATGTGGAATCGTATGGTGTTTTCAATGATGCCAAGGTTTTTTCAGACACAAAAAAAAGTTACCTAGGTATTTCAAGAATCTGCGTTATCGGTAGAAACTTTGATTAACAAGCTTATTGAAATATTAAACACTAGTGGGACGCCCCGGCTTCGCCCGTGGTACCTACATATTTAAACTATCCTATCTCTCAAGTTGGATCGAACTGCACATGGTGTGCGAATTTTATTATAATCGGTTAAGTGGTTTAGGAGTCCATTGAGGACAAACATTGTGACACGAGATTTATATATATATTAAACATTATGTAATATTTTATACCTAACTATTACCTACCCGCCTTCCATTCTATACACTAAGCTATCAGAATAATACCATACCACAGACCATACGCACGCAGGAATAGGTTAAAAGTTGAAACCTAAACAGCTTAGCGCAGTGCAGGTTAAACTCTACTTACAGTATGCAGGTCAGCTTAGTGGTTTAGTATTTGCGCGACAATTATAATTCCTTCCTAGTAGGAAACGCTATAGGCTATTATGTAATACTAGCTGCGCTTCGCAGTTTTACCCACAGGTTTCACCCGCGTGGCTCCGCTCCTGTTGGTCTATAGCCTTCCTCAATAAATGGGCTATCTAATACCGAAAGAATTCTTCAAATCGGACCAGAAGTTCCTGAGATTAGCGCGTTCAAACAAACAAACTCTTCAGCTTTATAATATTAGTATAGAATATAGATAATAATGAATAATCTTATAATATAAAAATGAATCGCAAAATGTGTTGGTAAGCGCATAACTCGAGAACGGCTGAACCGATTTCGATAATTCTTTTTTTTTATTATATTCCTTGAAGTGCGACGATGGTTTTTATGTTGAGAAAACGTAAGTATGTAGGTACCACGGGCGAAGCCGGGGCGGACCGCTAGTGTAAAATAAGACTAGAACCATACAACTAGAACGATCAACGAAATTGGACCACTATCACTAATTGAAACACTTGTAGGTATCAACGTTCAGTCCCCGGTTAACCCAAAAAAATAAAAAAGCTAACCCACGAAAGTATTCGATACCAATGGATAGTGCGAAATAATTACAGGACATACACCGAAAAGTGTAGAGAATATAATAATCCTGTCTCTTGGTCAAAGTTGGGTCAAAGCATGACAGTCGGGGTGGACTACGGATAAATTTTAAAATAAGAACAGTTCTTTGAATGTCATTCTATAGCAGTGGGTACAGTGTACCTACATAAAAAAATTGCGGGAAAAATATTACCCGTAAGTAGTCCTAGATAGTCGGGAGATCACGCTCCACCGTAGATCATGATCTAAGCGCTCCACGGAGAATTAGCCAACGATAAAGATTAGTTAACGCACTGTCTTTCTAAAGGAAAATAATTTTATAACCGTTCGAGATTTTCAGTTCATTTCATTTTCAGTGCCTAAATCTTTTTAAACGAAAAAACAATCAACAATGATATTAATACGTTTACGACTGTATTAATATCATTGTTGTTTCGTACTGATGTATCGTTATAATATTTTATCTTTGTTATTAATATTTTATCAATATATTATCACACACTATCCGTGCAGCTTTATTATCGAAGCGAAGATAGTTTCATGATCAGCATAATATTATTTTGTGAAAAATAAGACGTTATTTATTTAAAAAATTTTGCACTATGAAAAATGTAGGTACCTACAATGGTTTTTTCAAAATTCTTATTCGATCGCTCTGGCTTCTGGCTAGTGCCATCTTTGATTTATTTTTTAAACTAAACTCATACGTTCCGTTTCACGCCAAATTTAACGAATTTAAATTTTTAATATCTTTACTAAATTCAAAAATAAAGGAGCACCTATAACGTTAACAATTATAAATTATATCTAAAATAATTAAGAATAAATCTTGTCTACATCTGCAGCACCTTGACTTGACGAGCCGGTGGCCGGAGCGATCGATTGGCATTTTGCAAGCAAAACTTGGGAAGGCGAGGGCGCTGCGCGCGCAGAATTCGAAGGAATTCGATATAGCTGTCTCCTTTTTTTTCCATCAAACTTCTCCCTCGTTCCTTTTGTGACATTTTCGCGAGTCGTAAACCTCGTTTCCTTTTGGAAAATTTCTCAAAAATTCACATTAGGGCATGGTCGGTAAAGTTTTAAAGTCTAATAACTGTGACATAAAATCTATAATCGTGGTTAAGTTTTTTCGTGCCAAGTGCAACTAAACTATCAAGATTCCGCCGATAATTCAGAGCCTACCCAGTGGGTGGCTTAATTTGGTAAGCTGCCTTGCATTTTTACATTATATCCATTCGTTTTAACATAAAATAACCGCATCAATCTATCATAGCTTAAAAAATAGCACGCATACATCATTTAAATACTATTTTTTCAAGTACAGCTGTGCCACCACTACTGATACCAAGGGCCTTGACGAACAGTTTACTTGTAGTCCCCATTTATACATGAAGCAAGAGTTCTTATGTTCTTTTCCATATTTAACGATCATCCTTATTACCATTGATTCATAATTAAATAATGAATCAATACTTAAATAGAGAAACTGAATCATATCGTCTCGTGACGTATTGGTACGTCACTGATTAACTCTTCAATAGCTAACCTATAGAAAACCTAGAATATTCTTCAAGACTCATATTTTAAGACAATTTTTTCAATCATAGTATAAGCTGTGGTATAAGTATGGAATGATGACTAATGCATCAGGGATCATTATAAATCTATTGCAGTTGTATCTTCATTTAATCAAGCATATTTAGTAAATTATCAAAAATAGAAAAATACTAGGTTAGGGCTTCAGGCGAATATAATCCTTTTTGTATTGAAAACATTATGTTATATATTTTTAAGCGATTCATAATAATTTAAAAATACTTACCACTACACCATAGCACTAAGAACTATATTATGTTAGGTAATTTAATTTTTTATCTAAAGCCTTTATTACCATATAATATCTTGAATAAATATGCTCATGTCTTTTACGGTGATTTTTAAACCAATTTCTGTGTTAATGTTCGCCGCAACATAATTGATAAAAGATATATATATTTTGTAGAGTGAAGAGTTATATATTTAAATCATAATATAATTATTTAACTACAGGAAAAAGTTAATTTTTCGATACACATTTCAAGGATTTTGTGATTATCTTATAAGCCAGAATTTGTCCTGCAATATAGTAAAGAAATATAAGATTTTTTATAATTTTGAAAGGTTTGTCTCGCAGCAATAAAGTACAGAGAAATAGGAAAAGACCATGTAGGTCAGTCTTTACTTTGCTGAAATGCAGTTGTATAAAAGTACTAAATTATTTTTTAATTACGGCAAGGGTTGCTTATCATATTTATTATATTTTTATACATATTCATTACTAGCTGCTCCGCGCGGTTTCACTCCTGTTGGTTGTAACGTGATGATATATAGCCTATAACCTTCCTCGATAAATGGGCTGTCTAACACCAAAATAATTTTTCAAATTGGACCAGAAGTTCCCGAGATTAGTGCGTTCAAACAAACAAACTCTTCAGCTTTATATTATTAGTATAGATTCAATAGTTGTTGTATTGTAAGAGTTTTTAATGTATGTAGAGCCCCAACTATATTTGTGATATTGTTTCATAAGACATTCTCCTCTTTCATCGTCATCATCTTTGATTAGTTTTTATTTGGTCAAAACAAGTTAAGCAGATAGTTCTTCATTATGTTCATAAAACTAAACATTGAATCTCTTATATTGAGTAACATTGGCAATCTGTATTGAAACTAGGTAAAATAATCAGAATTGATACTAAAATAATAATATGAATAAATTGAAATATCAACCATATACAGAATATGCAAGTGTTGACTCTACATTTTTATTTATATCAGCAATTAATTTCTAGATAATTGTTATCTTTATTAGCTGAATAGAATAAATAAACAGTTAAGGCTAGTTTGGATTACTCACCTACAAATAAAAAAGAGTACTTTAAAAATATTAAAAACATAAATCAATTAACATGAATAAAAACTAAACAGCTAGGTGGAAAGAAAAAGCGTGTTTATTTTTTTATTTCATTTAGTCTTTTTATTTTGCATGATTTTTTTTACTCTTTTCTACTTTTCTTCTTGTTTTATGTTGAAACACGCTTTTTCTTTCATTATAGGTCTGAAGAACAAGAAAATTATTTTAAAATGGAAAAGAAGAGGGATTCCTTCTTTTTGCCAAATAAGAATCAGAAGAATAAAAATCAAGGAGAGAGACCAAATAAGAATGAGAAGAAAAAATTTGAGAAGACAGATGGGGAATCATCAAAAACAACGAAAAGACAGAACAGTTTCGATAACAATAGACCAGACCTTAATGAACCATCAGAAAATGGCAAGAAGCCATTTGATAAGAAAACTTATAGATTGAAAAAATACAGTAAGAAATACAAGCTTGAGCAATGGGAGGAGCAGAGGAAAAAGAGATTGCTACATGAATACCAAAAGACCATGAAAAACGATGCTATGGAAGGAACATACAAACCGAAAACATTTGATGAAGATGTCCCAGATTCTAGTGAAGTTGGAAGATTCGTCCGACACCCAGATTTAATAGAGAAAGATGTGCAAAACGATGAGAAACCTAAAAAGGTGTCTTTTGCAAAAGCAAAGGAGCAGTTTAAAAAGGTGAAGGAGGATAAATTGCTGAAGCAGCAGGAAAAAGAGAAAGCTAGAGAGGAGAAAATGCAGAAGTTGCAAGAGTATAAAAAGAAGAAACAAGAGAGATTTAAGAAGTTGAGCAAGAAAACGAAAAAAGGACAGCCGGTCATGTCTGGAAGAATGGAATTACTCTTGGAAAAGATTAAAGGGAACTAATTTTTTGAAAGAAAACTATTCACAATGATGCAGTTTTTTTACTAGAAATTATTTTAGTTCAACTCTTTTATTCCAGAAAGTTCCTTCAGCTATATAAAGTTGTGATGAAATATGTGTGCTTGATTGGTAATGGTAATGTTTTAGTGCTCTAGTAAGTGGATAAACTTTATGCTTATTATATTTTTTTTCCATTTTAACATAATTGAATTGTGATTAAGTCAATATTAGCTTGTAATGAACTTTTTTTAATCATTTCGTCCCACTTTATTGTCATGTTCAGTTTGTACTTATTACAAGTGATTTAAAATAATGTAATAGTAAGCAATAATCAGCAATAAGCTATTTTTATTGTTAATAAGCAATCTTTTAATAATGTTAAATTTTTAAGTGAGAAAATATGTTAACATTTTGGTGATGCTCATTGTTTTGATCTCTATAATGAGAGCTTGTATTGTGTTTCTGTAATAAATGTAAGTAACTTTATCATTTTTTAGAATTTGGAATTTGAATTTTATACCACCCCACAAAATCATTATTTGGTAAAGTATTACTAATATGATATTTAATAACATATAAATTAGTTGTATATGTATAAATTAGTATATGTACCTACGTACATAAGTAGTTGTACACGTATTGGCGAACCCACAAATCAGTGGCACCCATCCTAAAAAAAAAAAAAAAAAAAAAAAAAAAAAAAAAAAAAAGTTTGGACTCTTTTCCCACTAAAGCGACCACGCTGAGTCGATAGCACTTACTCCCAAAGCGATAGGATGCACGGTTTCGAAGATGTGCAGATCGATTAACTCATATCTAATTGATATCCGGTGGGTCATTAGCGTCCCATTGTTCACCTTTTCCTATTAGCTAATT
The DNA here is from genome assembly GCF_905220415.1 of Colias croceus. Taxonomy (NCBI): domain Eukaryota; kingdom Metazoa; phylum Arthropoda; class Insecta; order Lepidoptera; family Pieridae; genus Colias; species Colias croceus. The sequence goes on along the minus strand of NC_059558.1, from coordinate 4,857,666 downwards.
ACACCGTCCGGCGTTCTTATCTATTACTCATTGTGCACCTCGCTTATCACTGCTTTTGTATTAAACTTCTTTGTTATGACCTAATATTCAAGAAAAAATACGTCTAAAATCCTATAACTAAAAATTTGTACTGATTGTAAAAAAAAAAAAAAAAAAAAAAAAAATTATATTGCTATAATGTTATATAATAGTTTATTAATAGTTTTATAATAGTTTAGTATTGTTTGATTGTAAATTCTGTACCTTTATCAGATTGTATGTGAGTAGGGGTTGAATTACTTTCAGTAAATATACTTTCAAAACATTCTTTAGTTGTTTCTGAGTTTTTCTTTTTCATTGGTCTTGCAAAAGCATATTTACTAAATACATCAATAACACAAAGTATGTAGTTGAAACCATCATTATATTGAGAATAAGTTCGCATATCACTTAAATCAGCTTGCCACAGCTCATTAATATTTGATAGAATGTACCTATTACGCGGGAATTTTTTCCGAATGGGTTTATGTAATGTATATGTTTCTTGTGATTTTAACCATTCCTTTACTTGCTTTTTATCCATTTTACCCTTCATAGCTTTTGATAATTTATCAATACTACCAAAACCAGTGGGGTTAGATGGATCATAATAAATCCTGTTAATTTCTTCTACTACGGGGTCCATTTTTCCCAATCGATCTTTTTACGTATTTTAGTTATATATCTTTTATCTCCACTGCTCGGTGTAGAAAATTCTTGAACTTCAATCTCAGAGGTTTTGTTCAGATCTTTCGCTTGAAGTTGGTTAATAAACTCACATCTCTTTGGATTTCCAATATAAGTAAGTGGTACTTTAATATCTTTCAATGCTTTAGCAAATCTATCCCACCCTATCGGATCACTTTTTTTTAAGGGTCTAAGTGAATCATTTATTAAATCAACAATATTACTTCCTGGAATTTTTTCATTATCAATTATGACTGTGCCTTCATTATCCCAACGTATTTTACTTTTACTTGTTCCAATTAAGTTTAATAATGACTCACCTTTTTTATTATAAGTTTTTGGTATTAAACTGAGTATTTGTGTTGGTGAATACAGTGGATTTGCCTCACTTTCTATACTTTTAATGGAACCTTTCTCCTCCAACAAAGATTCAGCATCAACTGAACTTTTTAGATCTCTATCTTTATTTTTAAAACCAATTTTAGACTCATTTGAATATTCATTAGATGTAACAGAATAAACTATTATAAAACTATTAATAAACTATTATATAACATTATAGCAATATAATTTTTTTTTTTTTTTTTTTTTTTTACAATCAGTACAAATTTTTAGTTATAGGATTTTAGACGTATTTTTTCTTGAATATTAGGTCATAACAAAGAAGTTTAATACAAAAGCAGTGATAAGCGAGGTGCACAATGAGTAATAGATAAGAACGCCGGACGGTGTAATTAACTAATAGGAAAAGGTGAACAATGGGACGCTAATGACCCACCGGATATCAATTAGATATGAGTTAATCGATCTGCACATCTTCGAAACCATGCATCCAATCGCTTTGGGAGTAAGTGCTATCGACTCAGCGTGGTCGCTTTAGTGGGAAAAGAGTCCAAACTTTTTTTTTTTTTTTTTTTTTTTTTTTTTTTTTTTTTTTTTAGGATGGGTGCCACTGATTTGTGGGTTCGCCAATACGTGATACGCCGGCGTATCACAACTACTTACATATTAAACTGAATGAACATAGACATAGGAAAATACCTTCATTTTCATAACTGAAATAAATATTCCACAATTTTATTAAACAAAAATATTTGTGCACTAAAACCCAACAACAACATTCTAGGAAAACAGCAAAAATATGTATTGACACGCACGAGGCATCATAGAAAGCAGACACTTATCATTTCTTGGAAATTTTAAGTATATTATCTGATAAAGTACCGCATCTTGTTGGTTATCAACAGGTGCTGTTGAGATGTATCCGCTAATATTATTGGTATAAGGGTGAATACACATAAGTACAAGTATAATGTAGTGAATGTGTGCTAATGTCAGGGATGTATGGAGTGTTGAAGATTTATTGGGGAACAGTTTATGGTCTAGTGGACAAGATCACTCGCTCATCATCATCATCACTCATAAAGTTATTGATCGAAAATTATGTTTAACAAATTACAATAATTTAAGGAACACATAATAATAAGGGTTGCCATAAAAATGGCCGTAATTGATGAAAACTATAAAATTGTGTAGGTTTGTTTAAATTTTTTCCCTGGCTGGCGCTATTGTCCTAATTCCTTGAAGTCTATCATAGTCTTGAATCATGAGGGTATTTTATAATTTTCCCAGTTTAATGTCCACAAAATAGTGCACATATATTATGTGTCAGCAATTTCATCAGCTTTAATTTGCATTTTCTTAAAGTCGATTTTGTTCTATTTTACCAAGCATTATACTGCAGTGTTGTATAACAGTCTGGAGGAAATATACCGATCGATTATTCATCGCGACGAAAGTTCAATTGGTCGGTATGTGCCAACAAATTCCTACTAATGGAAGGTTGAGAGTTGAGACATCAGACGAGCAATGTGTTTCCACCCTAATTGAAGAATTTAAATCGGGGCTTACAAATTGTGCCTCAAGTTTCATTTAGATAAAATTTCGTGCAAATTTACAGTTGTAAATCTTTTTTATAGTTATTACAGGTAGCTAAAAACTTTGTTAGATAAAACGTAGAATTCCACTTATTTATCAATTTATTGCTATCATTATGTATCTAACGTCTACGGAATTAATGTTATCATACTGTTGTATTAGTTTTTGTATGCTTTTGTTCGGCTTATGCAATTTAAACAATTACAATAACATCGTTGCGAAAGCTCTGCATTTGCGAAAAATTAGTGACTTTCGGATGAATGTGGTCTGCGGATTTATTATATCACAAAGGAGAAAATACATTTACATCATTACATGTAACTAATCGAT